>NC_137922.1:28894236-28896736 GCF_963457725.1 Sprattus sprattus | reverse complement strand
AACGAAGTAGAGCTTCTCACTCTGCTAGCAACATAGGTGTCTATGGCTAGCGCACGAAGATTAGCATCGAGCTAACCATCAGTGGCAAACTGAACAGATTATTATACGTAGTCTATCTTAAGTTAATTATTTTCCAACAGTATTAATCAGAATCAGAAGGAAGTAGTATTTAAAGCACATATTTGATGCACATGAATACAATTGTGGAGGAGTAGTATGGTACTTCTGTTAGCACTTGGAAGGTCAAAGCTACCTGCTTATTTACGGTCTCTGTAATGCTAGCGCACGAAGATTAGCATCGAGCTAACCAACAGTGGCACAGTGGCAAACTGAACAGATTATTTTACGTAGCTTAAGTTCATTATTTTTCCACAGTATTAATCAGAATCACCAGAAGTAGTATTTTAAGCATATCTGATGTACATAAATACAATTGTGTAGTAGTAGTATGGTACTTCTGTTAGTACCAGTGAGGTTAAAGCTATTTGCAGTCTCTGTAATGCTATTGCCATGGACATTATACAGGAGCAACGATATGCTGAACCTATATTAAATATGTTGAGATCATGTACAATGAAATTGCCCAAGTCCTATTATGGTTTCACATGTACAAAATATCCCAAACACCCAGGCATTTTACTAGAGTTATGTCCATGTTTTGTGTGGAGCATACAAAATATCCCAAACACCCAGACATTTAACTTATGTCCTGATTCAGACAGGACCTCAGAGTTGCTGGAGGACATCACCGTGGAGGAAGGTGAAAGGGAAGAGGATGAAGGCTTTATTGATACCTTGGGAGAGGAGGCCATTGTTGAGGATCTAGTGGAGCCAGACACTGCTCTGCCTTCTGCCCTGCTACCCTCTTCTCCACCTCTAGTAGGTTCCCACCTGCCCCCTGCTCAGACTCCTCTGCTGTCCGCTGCCCTGTGTCCAGCTGCTCCTCTGCTGCCCTGTGTCCAGCTGCTCCTCTGCCGCCCTCTGCCCTGTGTCCAGCTGCTCCTCTGGGTCCAGCTGCTCCTCTGCCACCCGCTGCCCTGTGTCCAGCTGCTCCTGTGCTGTCCGCTGCCCTGTGTCCAGCTGCTCCTCTGCTGTCCGCTGCCCTGTGTCCAGCTGCTCCTCTGGGTCCACCTGCTCCTCTGCTGTCCGCTGCCCTGGGTCCACCTGCTCCTCTGGGTCCACCTGCTCCTCTGCTGTCCGCTGTCCAGCCGCCCTCTGCCCTGGGTCCACCTGGCCCTCTGGGTCCACCTGCTCCTCTGCTGTCCGCTGTCCAGCCGCCCTCTGCCCTGCCTGCTCCAACTGGTCATGTGTCCTAAGCAACGGTAAGGTTTCCTATGGTAGTCAACTGTGACGGCCGCCAGGCCTTGCTTGTGATTGTCTGCAGGTGTCATCCCGATTAGGACTGAGGTGGGCGGGGTCGCCTAGGACGCGGCCTATATCTGCTTCCTGGTTCCGCTGCTCTGCCGCTTTGCGCCTTGCTGCTGCCTGCTTCCAACTGCTGCTGTTATTTGTGTTTATCTTTACTTGGTGTAACATGCAACATGCACGCAGTATGTTACCTACACGCAACAGTCGTTCGCACCACACTACTGATTACTGATCGCTTCCTGCCTACTCGTTAGTCCAGTCGTTTGTCATTTCTGTCGTTAACGTTTGGGTTTATGAAATAAACCTTAAATATTGTTAAAGAAAGCTACGTCTCCGTCCTCCATCACTTTATGGTTTCCCTAGACCATAACATCAACCGAAAAACTCACATTCCCAATCATTTAGTACTATTACAATGCCCAATTAAATAATTGAATAATGCATATGTACACCCGACTAACCAGCAGTTGTATATTTCCAGGCTGTTGGTGGACATGGCATTCCAGGGTTGGACAGAGTGGATAACCTGGCGGAGTATCTGGTCGACTTGAGGACACAAAGCAGCCTGGTCCTGAGTCCAGAGCAAGTGGGAAGCATCATTAGCTTGTGGCGGAACCTAGGTCGCCAAAAAAAAGGCTACCTTCACTCCTGGGGTAGACAGCACATGAGGTGCGTCCTTGCCTCCAGCGGTTCGCCGGCTCAATGGCCCAACTGCCTTGTGGAAATGGTTTTCATTAGGTTTTCATTAGACTGTACAATATTCACCGCAGCCCAGAAAAACAAGGCACAGCATCCCACATTATACTCAGGGACTATAGGAAAATTAGGCAGCTGATCATTATGAATGAGCCCGTAGTGACACTCACTACCCTACAGCTTGTGGAGGTGAACCAGAGGACGCTGATCACATGGCATAATGAGCGTTTGAAGGGCCAAGAGGTTGCTGTGCTTGCACAAGGGCTGGATTTGCCTGTGGCTCGGCCAGTGTGTGTGTGTGTGTGTGTGTGTGTGTGTGTGTGTACATTTTTTATTGTATTTTTTATTTAACTTTGAATACATTATTATTTGTAAATGTTTGATAATAAACACCCTTTTTGTCAAAATAAAATCTGGTGTGTTGTATTCATTCCCA
>NC_137922.1:28869236-28876736 GCF_963457725.1 Sprattus sprattus | reverse complement strand
TAGGTTTGAGTCGTCCAATCACTGTACATGGTCAGACTTTCTCTCAAATATCCAATCGTGGCAGGTGGCCTAGGTTTCGATATCCCATACGTCATATCAGATACAGTATCAACACGTATATTTCCCGTTGATAAAGTACCAAGCAGAAAGAGGTGAGTTTTCACTTTTCATGTCGCCAATGTTATGTGTTTTATTACGCAATTATTACGAAATGTTAACACAAGTTACCTGCTCAGAATTAAAATGCCCCAAATGAACAATTTTAGCGTGACAGGCTTCAGCTGGTGGCTGCTGCTATTTTGTCTATTCGATTAGCATTAAGGTCAGACTAGACTAGGGAAGCTAGAAGCCAGGTGTTTTCAGAAAATTCATGTTGTTTGATGAAGATATTCCAAATGTTTATTACCGCTGTTATTATATTATGTCAGTATTAACAGTATTTACCAGCGTTCGTTGACTTTCCTCCTATAAAGGGAACTATTCCACACCTACCTAGTAACGAAGTAGAGCTTCTCACTCTGCTAGCAACATAGGTGTCTATGGCTAGCGCACGAAGATTAGCATCGAGCTAACCATCAGTGGCAAACTGAACAGATTATTATACGTAGTCTATCTTAAGTTAATTATTTTCCAACAGTATTAATCAGAATCAGAAGGAAGTAGTATTTAAAGCACATATTTGATGCACATGAATACAATTGTGGAGGAGTAGTATGGTACTTCTGTTAGCACTTGGAAGGTCAAAGCTACCTGCTTATTTACGGTCTCTGTAATGCTAGCGCACGAAGATTAGCATCGAGCTAACCAACAGTGGCACAGTGGCAAACTGAACAGATTATTTTACGTAGCTTAAGTTCATTATTTTTCCACAGTATTAATCAGAATCACCAGAAGTAGTATTTTAAGCATATCTGATGTACATAAATACAATTGTGTAGTAGTAGTATGGTACTTCTGTTAGTACCAGTGAGGTTAAAGCTATTTGCAGTCTCTGTAATGCTATTGCCATGGACATTATACAGGAGCAACGATATGCTGAACCTATATTAAATATGTTGAGATCATGTACAATGAAATTGCCCAAGTCCTATTATGGTTTCACATGTACAAAATATCCCAAACACCCAGGCATTTTACTAGAGTTATGTCCATGTTTTGTGTGGAGCATACAAAATATCCCAAACACCCAGACATTTAACTTATGTCCTGATTCAGACAGGACCTCAGAGTTGCTGGAGGACATCACCGTGGAGGAAGGTGAAAGGGAAGAGGATGAAGGCTTTATTGATACCTTGGGAGAGGAGGCCATTGTTGAGGATCTAGTGGAGCCAGACACTGCTCTGCCTTCTGCCCTGCTACCCTCTTCTCCACCTCTAGTAGGTTCCCACCTGCCCCCTGCTCAGACTCCTCTGCTGTCCGCTGCCCTGTGTCCAGCTGCTCCTCTGCTGCCCTGTGTCCAGCTGCTCCTCTGCCGCCCTCTGCCCTGTGTCCAGCTGCTCCTCTGGGTCCAGCTGCTCCTCTGCCACCCGCTGCCCTGTGTCCAGCTGCTCCTGTGCTGTCCGCTGCCCTGTGTCCAGCTGCTCCTCTGCTGTCCGCTGCCCTGTGTCCAGCTGCTCCTCTGCTGTCCGCTGCCCTGTGTCCAGCTGCTCCTCTGGGTCCACCTGCTCCTCTGCTGTCCGCTGCCCTGGGTCCACCTGCTCCTCTGGGTCCACCTGCTCCTCTGCTGTCCGCTGTCCAGCCGCCCTCTGCCCTGGGTCCACCTGGCCCTCTGGGTCCACCTGCTCCTCTGCTGTCCGCTGTCCAGCCGCCCTCTGCCCTGCCTGCTCCAACTGGTCATGTGTCCTAAGCAACGGTAAGGTTTCCTATGGTAGTCAACTGTGACGGCCGCCAGGCCTTGCTTGTGATTGTCTGCAGGTGTCATCCCGATTAGGACTGAGGTGGGCGGGGTCGCCTAGGACGCGGCCTATATCTGCTTCCTGGTTCCGCCGCTCTGCCGCTTTGCGCCTTGCTGCTGCCTGCTTCCAACTGCTGCTGTTATTTGTGTTTATCTTTACTTGGTGTAACATGCAACATGCACGCAGTATGTTACCTACACGCAACAGTCGTTCGCACCACACTACTGATTACTGATCGCTTCCTGCCTACTCGTTAGTCCAGTCGTTTGTCATTTCTGTCGTTAACGTTTGGGTTTATGAAATAAACCTTAAATATTGTTAAAGAAAGCTACGTCTCCGTCCTCCATCACTTTATGGTTTCCCTAGACCATAACATCAACCGAAAAACTCACATTCCCAATCATTTAGTACTATTACAATGCCCAATTAAATAATTGAATAATGCATATGTACACCCGACTAACCAGCAGTTGTATATTTCCAGGCTGTTGGTGGACATGGCATTCCAGGGTTGGACAGAGTGGATAACCTGGCGGAGTATCTGGTCGACTTGAGGACACAAAGCAGCCTGGTCCTGAGTCCAGAGCAAGTGGGAAGAATCATTAGCTTGTGGCGGAACCTAGGTCGCCAAAAAAAAGGCTACCTTCACTCCTGGGGTAGACAGCACATGAGGTGCGTCCTTGCCTCCAGCGGTTCGCCGGCTCAATGGCCCAACTGCCTTGTGGAAATGGTTTTCATTAGGTTTTCATTAGACTGTACAATATTCACCGCAGCCCAGAAAAACAAGGCACAGCATCCCACATTATACTCAGGGACTATAGGAAAATTAGGCAGCTGATCATTATGAATGAGCCCGTAGTGACACTCACCACCCTACAGCTTGTGGAGGTGAACCAGAGGACGCTGATCACATGGCATAATGAGCGTTTGAAGGGCCAAGAGGTTGCTGTGCTTGCACAAGGGCTGGATTTGCCTGTGGCTCGGCCAGTGTGTGTGTGTGTGTGTGTGTGTGTGTGTGTGTACATTTTTTATTGTATTTTTTATTTAACTTTGAATACATTATTATTTGTAAATGTTTGATAATAAACACCCTTTTTGTCAAAATAAAATCTGGTGTGTTGTATTCATTCCCAATCAGGTGTAATTGTGTCAACTGTAATGCCCTTTTTATGGAGTTGCATTTGAATTCATTATGCAAGGCAATGCATGGCTTTACAATAGCTTTCTTGTAGGCTGAATGTAATATATGCCTGTAACGGTGTAGTGTAAATTATGAAACTACTCTAAAAAGCAACAAAAAACTATGGCCAATGCAGTTTATGCAGATTTAAAATGCAAATGAAAGTATTTTGGATTAAAGTTTAAATTTGTATTCTCATACAATACACAAAACTTACTTATAGTCAAGTAATTGATTATAAAACAGAACAAAATATATATAAATATCTGCTATCTGCATTTAAATGAAAGTATTTTGGATTAAAGTTTAAATTTGTATACTCATACATTACACAAAACATACTTATAGTCAATTAATTGATTATAAAACAGAATGTATAAATATCTGCTATCTGCATTTGTCTCGGCTGGGATTTGAACCGGCGATTTCATGGAATTTCTTCCCTTTTTTCTCTCCCTTTTCTCTCCTTCTCCCCCTTCTTATACGGACTATTGTTCCCCAGCTTTGGCGGAGTTGGGAGAGCGTTAGACTGAAGATCTAAAGGTCCCTGGTTCGATCCCGGGTTTCGGCAGCTTTTAAGAGCTTGGCTCCGGTTTAACTTTCCCCATTTGCAAGGAGCCAGTGAGGATTTTCTCAGAGGAACTCAACACATCAGCAAGAGGCTTCGCCCCACCGTGCGAGAACTCATTTGTGGCAGTTTTGGCTCACTGTACGAGTTGACGAATAAAAGCCCTTTTTGGGTCGTGGAAAGGGCAGAGCAGAACGTCTTGGCAGCATGCTGTACATCTTAAAAGCACACGATTCTGGTGGGACTCGAACCCACAACCTTTGAATGTCTTTTTCCCATTGCTCACTAGAAGTCCAATGCGCTATCCATTGCGCCACAGAACCCGGTTCTAGCTGCTTTTTTACGCTACTACATCTACTCAGACGTATCTTTTCCCTGTTTCTCATAGCCGTCCACCTCGTCCACTTTTCACCTCGTCCCGTGGCCCGCACCTGCATCACCACCTTCGATAGCTCAGTTGGTAGAGCGGAGGACTGTAGTTGATTAAACAGACATCCTTAGGTCGCTGGTTCAACTCCGGCTCGAAGGAAGAGTTGCTTTTTTGCTGGTCTTTCTCGCCGGGTTAAGGAGTCCCAAAAAAACTGCTTCCCTGACCGGGAATCGAACCCGGGCCACGGCGGTGAGAGCGCCGAATCCTAACCACTAGACTACCAGGGAGAGATGGGGACAGCTCTTTGGAAGAGCGCAACACCTCACCTGAGGTTTTTGAGTGGTCTCAAAGGCAGACCAGCACGTCTTTGGACCACGCAGTACGTCAGCATTCTGAAAAGCACACCATTCTGGTGGGCCTCGATCCCACAACCTTTAAATTGGCCTATTCCATTGCTCACTAGAAGGTCAATGCGCCAAAGAACCCGGTTTTGGATGCCTTTTTTACACATCTTTTCCCTGTTTCTGGCGGATATCCATTCATATTTAAAACTTGCATAACTTTGGACTGCTTGGAGATAGAAAGTCCATTCGAGCGCCAGTGGATTCGTCCCACTGAGAGCATCCCGTTGGGCCTCAGAGGGCTGACGAATTTTGCTGCAGGACCGAGTAAGGCCAGTTGTTGCACGCACTCTCTCAAGGTTGGTTCTTCAAGCAGTCAGGATGGCCGAGCGGTCTAAGGCGCTGCGTTCAGGTCGCAGTCTCTCTGGAGGCGTGGGTCCGAATCCCACTTCTGACATGCGCTTCCCTTTAGTGTTTGGGGAGACACTGGACAGCCTCTCTCGTCCAAGATATCGTCCAAGTCCGCCTTTCTCATTCACTCGATCTGACCCCTGAACAAACGCATGCAGAGAGGGCGTCACGGAAGAGGCAGCTCAGGTAGTCGTGGCCGAGTGGTTAAGGCGATGGACTAGAAATCCATTGGGGTCTCCCCGCGCAGGTTCGAATCCTGCCGACTACGTAGACTATTGAATCTGGAGAGTGGCACGTGACTGCAGGCATTCTCAGGGAGGTCCTCTTTCCCAAGTGACGTCCAGCTTTCAAATTCTACTCTTGACAGGTGTGTCCTTACTGGTGCACGTGGTCCCTCTTCTTCTGACAAAATGTGGTGAAGAGTTCCCCCCCGGCGATCGCAGGAATCTGTGCAGAGGATGTGTTGCATATCGGTTGCTCTAAAGGCACTTTGCCCCGTGTGAGGATCGAACTCACGACCTTCAGATTATGAGACTGACGCGCTACCTACTGCGCTAACGAGGCTGTGGTTGTAGCCAAAAGGTCATCCTATCATCTGACGAAGAGCCAGGGGGTGGCTTTTTTCGAGCTCGACTCTCTGGACCAAAGGCTCATTATGGTCGCCGAAATGGCGGTACCTGGCAAGGGAAAGTCTGTACGGCTGATCCAATCACGTTCCTAGGTCCAAAATGTCAAAACCCAGCCACATTGCGAGTTCAGACTTTGCCCCCCAATGAAATATCTAGCCCTAGGTTTGAGTCGTCCAATCACTGTACATGGTCAGACTTTCTCTCAAATATCCAATCGTGGCAGGTGGCCTAGGTTTCGATATCCCATACGTCATATCAGATACAGTATCAACACGTATATTTCCCGTTGATAAAGTACCAAGCAGAAAGAGGTGAGTTTTCACTTTTCATGTCGCCAATGTTATGTGTTTTATTACGCAATTATTACGAAATGTTAACACAAGTTACCTGCTCAGAATTAAAATGCCCCAAATGAACAATTTTAGCGTGACAGGCTTCAGCTGGTGGCTGCTGCTATTTTGTCTATTCGATTAGCATTAAGGTAAGACTAGACTAGGGAAGCTAGAAGCCAGGTGTTTTCAGAAAATTCATGTTGTTTGATGAAGATATTCCAAATGTTTATTACCGCTGTTATTATATTATGTCAGTATTAACAGTATTTACCAGCGTTCGTTGACTTTCCTCCTATAAAGGGAACTATTCCACACCTACCTAGTAACGAAGTAGAGCTTCTCACTCTGCTAGCAACATAGGTGTCTATGGCTAGCGCACGAAGATTAGCATCGAGCTAACCATCAGTGGCAAACTGAACAGATTATTATACGTAGTCTATCTTAAGTTAATTATTTTCCAACAGTATTAATCAGAATCAGAAGGAAGTAGTATTTAAAGCACATATTTGATGCACATGAATACAATTGTGGAGGAGTAGTATGGTACTTCTGTTAGCACTTGGAAGGTCAAAGCTACCTGCTTATTTACGGTCTCTGTAATGCTAGCGCACGAAGATTAGCATCGAGCTAACCAACAGTGGCACAGTGGCAAACTGAACAGATTATTTTACGTAGCTTAAGTTCATTATTTTTCCACAGTATTAATCAGAATCACCAGAAGTAGTATTTTAAGCATATCTGATGTACATAAATACAATTGTGTAGTAGTAGTATGGTACTTCTGTTAGTACCAGTGAGGTTAAAGCTATTTGCAGTCTCTGTAATGCTATTGCCATGGACATTATACAGGAGCAACGATATGCTGAACCTATATTAAATATGTTGAGATCATGTACAATGAAATTGCCCAAGTCCTATTATGGTTTCACATGTACAAAATATCCCAAACACCCAGGCATTTTACTAGAGTTATGTCCATGTTTTGTGTGGAGCATACAAAATATCCCAAACACCCAGACATTTAACTTATGTCCTGATTCAGACAGGACCTCAGAGTTGCTGGAGGACATCACCGTGGAGGAAGGTGAAAGGGAAGAGGATGAAGGCTTTATTGATACCTTGGGAGAGGAGGCCATTGTTGAGGATCTAGTGGAGCCAGACACTGCTCTGCCTTCTGCCCTGCTACCCTCTTCTCCACCTCTAGTAGGTTCCCACCTGCCCCCTGCTCAGACTCCTCTGCTGTCCGCTGCCCTGTGTCCAGCTGCTCCTCTGCTGCCCTGTGTCCAGCTGCTCCTCTGCCGCCCTCTGCCCTGTGTCCAGCTGCTCCTCTGGGTCCAGCTGCTCCTCTGCCACCCGCTGCCCTGTGTCCAGCTGCTCCTGTGCTGTCCGCTGCCCTGTGTCCAGCTGCTCCTCTGCTGTCCGCTGCCCTGTGTCCAGCTGCTCCTCTGCTGTCCGCTGCCCTGTGTCCAGCTGCTCCTCTGGGTCCACCTGCTCCTCTGCTGTCCGCTGCCCTGGGTCCACCTGCTCCTCTGGGTCCACCTGCTCCTCTGCTGTCCGCTGTCCAGCCGCCCTCTGCCCTGGGTCCACCTGGCCCTCTGGGTCCACCTGCTCCTCTGCTGTCCGCTGTCCAGCCGCCCTCTGCCCTGCCTGCTCCAACTGGTCATGTGTCCTAAGCAACGGTAAGGTTTCCTATGGTAGTCAACTGTGACGGCCGCCAGGCCTTGCTTGTGATTGTCTGCAGGTGTCATCCC
Source organism: Sprattus sprattus (assembly GCF_963457725.1). Taxonomy (NCBI): domain Eukaryota; kingdom Metazoa; phylum Chordata; class Actinopteri; order Clupeiformes; family Clupeidae; genus Sprattus; species Sprattus sprattus. The sequence goes on along the minus strand of NC_137922.1, from coordinate 28,869,259 downwards.
GATTAGGACTGAGGTGGGCGGGG
>NC_137922.1:28734236-28861736 GCF_963457725.1 Sprattus sprattus | reverse complement strand
TTATGTGTTTTATTACGCAATTATTACGAAATGTTAACACAAGTTACCTGCTCAGAATTAAAATGCCCCAAATGAACAATTTTAGCGTGACAGGCTTCAGCTGGTGGCTGCTGCTATTTTGTCTATTCGATTAGCATTAAGGTAAGACTAGACTAGGGAAGCTAGAAGCCAGGTGTTTTCAGAAAATTCATGTTGTTTGATGAAGATATTCCAAATGTTTATTACCGCTGTTATTATATTTTGCCAGTATTAACAGTATTTCCCAGCGTTCGTTGACTTTCCTCCTATAAAGGGAACTATTCCACACCTACCTAGTAACGAAGTAGAGCTTCTCACTCTGCTAGCAACATAGGTGTCTATGGCTAGCGCACGAAGATTAGCATCGAGCTAACCATCAGTGGCAAACTGAACAGATTATTATACGTAGTCTATCTTAAGTTATTTATTTTCCAACAGTATTAATCAGAATCAGAAGGAAGTAGTATTTAAAGCACATATTTGATGCACATGAATACAATTGTGGAGGAGTAGTATGGTACTTCTGTTAGCACTTGGAAGGTCAAAGCTACCTGCTTATTTACGGTCTCTGTAATGCTAGCGCACGAAGATTAGCATCGAGCTAACCAACAGTGGCACAGTGGCAAACTGAACAGATTATTTTACGTAGCTTAAGTTCATTATTTTTCCACAGTATTAATCAGAATCACCAGAAGTAGTATTTTAAGCATATCTGATGTACATAAATACAATTGTGTAGTAGTAGTATGGTACTTCTGTTAGTACCAGTGAGGTTAAAGCTATTTGCAGTCTCTGTAATGCTATTGCCATGGACATTATACAGGAGCAACGATATGCTGAACCTATATTAAATATGTTGAGATCATGTACAATGAAATTGCCCAAGTCCTATTATGGTTTCACATGTACAAAATATCCCAAACACCCAGGCATTTTACTAGAGTTATGTCCATGTTTTGTGTGGAGCATACAAAATATCCCAAACACCCAGACATTTAACTTATGTCCTGATTCAGACAGGACCTCAGAGTTGCTGGAGGACATCACCGTGGAGGAAGGTGAAAGGGAAGAGGATGAAGGCTTTATTGATACCTTGGGAGAGGAGGCCATTGTTGAGGATCTAGTGGAGCCAGACACTGCTCTGCCTTCTGCCCTGCTACCCTCTTCTCCACCTCTAGTAGGTTCCCACCTGCCCCCTGCTCAGACTCCTCTGCTGTCCGCTGCCCTGTGTCCAGCTGCTCCTCTGCTGCCCTGTGTCCAGCTGCTCCTCTGGGTCCAGCTGCTCCTCTGCCGCCCTCTGCCCTGTGTCCAGCTGCTCCTCTGGGTCCAGCTGCTCCTCTGCCACCCGCTGCCCTGTGTCCAGCTGCTCCTGTGCTGTCCGCTGCCCTGTGTCCAGCTGCTCCTCTGCTGTCCGCTGCCCTGTGTCCAGCTGCTCCTCTGCTGTCCGCTGCCCTGTGTCCAGCTGCTCCTCTGGGTCCACCTGCTCCTCTGCTGTCCCGCTGCCCTGGGTCCACCTGCTCCTCTGCTGTCCGCTGTCCAGCCGCCCTCTGCCCTGGGTCCACCTGGCCCTCTGGGTCCACCTGCTCCTCTGCTGTCCGCTGTCCAGCCGCCCTCTGCCCTGCCTGCTCCAACTGGTCATGTGTCCTAAGCAACGGTAAGGTTTCCTATGGTAGTCAACTGTGACGGCCGCCAGGCCTTGCTTGTGATTGTCTGCAGGTGTCATCCCGATTAGGACTGAGGTGGGCGGGGTCGCCTAGGACGCGGCCTATATCTGCTTCCTGGTTCCGCCGCTCTGCCGCTTTGCGCCTTGCTGCTGCCTGCTTCCAACTGCTGCTGTTATTTGTGTTTATCTTTACTTGGTGTAACATGCAACATGCACGCAGTATGTTACCTACACGCAACAGTCGTTCGCACCACACTACTGATTACTGATCGCTTCCTGCCTACTCGTTAGTCCAGTCGTTTGTCATTTCTGTCGTTATCGTTTGGGTTTATGAAATAAACCTTTAATATTGTTAAAGAAAGCTACGTCTCCGTCCTCCATCACTTTATGGTTTCCCTAGACCATAACATCAACCGAAAAACTCACATTCCCAATCATTTAGTACTATTACAATGCCCAATTAAATAATTGAATAATGCATATGTACACCCGACTAACCAGCAGTTGTATATTTCCAGGCTGTTGGTGGACATGGCATTCCAGGGTTGGACAGAGTGGATAACCTGGCGGAGTATCTGGTCGACTTGAGGACACAAAGCAGCCTGGTCCTGAGTCCAGAGCAAGTGGGAAGCATCATTAGCTTGTGGCGGAACCTAGGTCGCCAAAAAAAAGGCTACCTTCACTCAGCACAGCACATGAGGTGCGTCCTTGCCTCCAGCGGTTCGCCGGCTCAATGGCCCAACTGCCTTGTGGAAATGGTTTTCATTAGGTTTTCATTAGACTGTACAATATTCACCGCAGCCCAGAAAAACAAGGCACAGCATCCCACATTATACTCAGGGACTATAGGAAAATTAGGCAGCTGATCATTATGAATGAGCCCGTAGTGACACTCACCACCCTACAGCTTGTGGAGGTGAACCAGAGGACGCTGATCACATGGCATAATGAGCGTTTGAAGGGCCAAGAGGTTGCTGTGCTTGCACAAGGGCTGGATTTGCCTGTGGCTCGGCCAGTGTGTGTGTGTGTGTGTGTGTGTGTGTGTGTGTGTGTGTGTGTGTGTGTACATTTTTTATTGTATTTTTTATTTAACTTTGAATACATTATTATTTGTAAATGTTTGATAATAAACACCCTTTTTGTCAAAATAAAATCTGGTGTGTTGTATTCATTCCCAATCAGGTGTAATTGTGTCAACTGTAATGCCCTTTTTATGGAGTTGCATTTGAATTCATTATGCAAGGCAATGCATGGCTTTACAATAGCTTTCTTGTAGGCTGAATGTAATATATGCCTGTAACGGTGTAGTGTAAATTATGAAACTACTCTAAAAAGCAACAAAAAACTATGGCCAATGCAGTTTATGCAGATTTAAAATGCAAATGAAAGTATTTTGGATTAAAGTTTAAATTTGTATTCTCATACAATACACAAAACTTACTTATAGTCAAGTAATTGATTATAAAACAGAACAAAATATATATAAATATCTGCTATCTGCATTTAAAGTATTTTGGATTAAAGTTTAATTTGTATACTCATACAATACACAAAACATACTTATAGTTGATTATAAAACAAAACATACTTATAATTGATTATAAAACAGAATGTATAAATATCTGCTATCTGCATTTGTCTCGGCTGGGATTTGAACCGGCGATTTCATGGAATTTCTTCCCTTTTTTCTCTCCCTTTTCTCTCCTTCTCCCCCTTCTTATACGGACTATTGTTCCCCAGCTTTGGCGGAGTTGGTAGAGCGGAGGACTGTAGTTGATTAAACAGACATCCTTAGGTCGCTGGTTCAACTCCGGCTCGAAGGAAGAGTTGCTTTTTTGCTGGTCTTTCTCGCCGGGTTAAGGAGGCCCAAAAAAAATGCTTCCCTGACCGGGAATCGAACTCGGGCCGCGGCGGCGAGAGCGCCGAATCCTAACCACTAGACTACCAGGGAGATGGGTACAGCTCTTTGGAAGAGCGCAAGACCTCACCTGAGGTTTTTGAGCGGTCTCAAAGGCAGACCAGCACGTCTTTGGACCACGCAGTACGTCAGCATTCTGAAAAGCACACCGTTCTGGTAGGCCTCGATCCCACAACCTTTAAAATGGCCTATTCCATTGCTCACTAGAAGGAAGCTGGGGGCCATAAGGCCATCTAAGAGAGGGGGGGGGGAAGGAAAAAGGGAGAAAAGAGAGGAAAAAGGAAGGAAGGAGAAAGAAGGGAGAAAATGTGGGTGTTTCTGCATCCATACCTATCTGAGAAATGCATTTCTAACTGCTTAATCAGTATTTGAACCCACAACTCGTTTTGTTCGCATCCGCTCCGCAGACGGGAAACGAACCCACGACTTTGGGATTTATAAGTTCCGTTTTATTCACATCCTCTCCGCGGATATTTATATCAAATTAAGAGTCAAATTAAGTGCACTCCCCCTACATTAGATAACACATAAAATTAGTATAATTGACACAATAGGATACAAATCAGCAACATAAAAAACTATTGATGAGAACACATAACTCAACAACCCCACTATATATCTATCTAAATGTAAACAATTGTCTCATACAAATACATTTGTGTTCTTTATGTGTAATAATCATTTATTTCTTCTCCCACATACTTGTACCTGAAGAACCAGAATGTCCACTGCCAAGGGATCATCGCATGCAGATCTTTCCATTTCTTTACATAATTCAGTGTCTTATCATTTGTATTGACTAGTTAATAACATGCGATGTTATTTTTATTAATGTTGTCCTTGGCATCATCCCTGTGTACTGACGAAGTCCTAAACTAAGTCTAGAACTGGTTGCTGATAGCTTAGTTTGTTTCCGACGTGCGCCCGGTGCCTCTGCCCCCTAATATAACGAAAAGTTCAGTGATGCAATTAACTCGAATTTATTTTCCATATGACACTGCATGAAATGTGGGATTTACGACAGTATTCGACCCTGTGTATTGCCGTAGAAGCCCACATTGGTGTGAAAGCCCCCCCACCCCTTCCCTTGACCAGGCCTAGGTTTTTTTATGTTAATTGAATTGACCTGGATTGAAAACAACCCCCCCCCCCCTCCCGCCAGGGGAGGCACCCCGTCACTGCTTCACTGATTTAAAAAACCTGAAAGTCACAGGTTCGATCCTGTTACGCCCCCTGGTGGCTTGGAGTAGGACGCAACATAAGGGCAACAGGTTTGGGCAAGTGAGGGTGCAGTCACACAAAAGCCAGGACAAAAGGTGAATTCAATATAAAGTATTTATTTACAAAAAGGCAACACAGGGATCAACAAGGACTGTCAGTGGCACCAAAGAAAAGAACATAACAAAACCCACCCCCCATTGACAGGTGCTTTGCACCCAAAAGTACAGTGGGTGGTGCTCACTCTAACCTAGGGTATTAACAACAGGTAAACCTACGTGTATGAAAGATGTAAACCCCAGGGTATCTTACCTATCCTTATTGACCCTGTGCGCACAACAAAAGAATTAACAAAGACAAAGACAAAACTAAGGTAGGCTGCTAACAACTCAAGTAATAAGGTTTAACAAATGTGTAATAACTAAAGACAATACACTAAATCAACAAAGAAACCAAGCACTCAGAAGCACTCACAAACACTAGCAAATACGGTCCAAAACAAGCCAACAGAGCTCCACCAAAGCTCTGCCACAGCTCAAGCCAAAGCACTCCACTTTGACAAACAAACACAGGACTATTTAAAGGGGAATGGTTGATTGGAGATCTGGAACAGGTGTGGTGATTTGGTGATTGGGACCAGGTGTGCACATCTGAGAATTTGGAGAATGAAAACAGGAGGAGGAGACAGAACAACAACACAAACATACTACACAAAACAGAACACTATACATGTAGGCCTATACCATGTATAACATATAAGACATACTGAACACTGTACGTAACACTCCCCCCCATAAAGAGTCAGCCCGTGGCTGACGATACCTCAAACCATCACGTAAACCCAACTTTTTAATAGTACAAAAAACAAAATCAATCAAAATTGCCCCCAGTAACTACTGACCCACACGTTACACCCGAGACAGAGCATCTGCAAATACATTCTCGGTGCCCTTTTTGTGGTGGATCACCAGGTTGTAATTCGTGATAACCAAAGACCAACGCATAAGTCGCTGGTTTTGGTTGTGCATGCGATGCAAAAACACCAGTGGATTGTGGTCTGTGTAAATCACCACAGGCTCCGCACTGGACCCAACATAAACCTCGAAAAATTGGAGCGCGAGCAGCAAAGCCAACGTCTCCTGCTCTATTGTAGAGTAGCGCATTTGGCTACTATTAAATTTCTTTGAAAAGAAACCTACAGGGTGGACCAAACCCTCAGAATCCATCTGAGTTAAAACTGCACCAGCACCAATACAGCTCGCATCGACTTCAATGGAAAATGGTTTATTAAAATCAGGAGCACTCAGTACTGGGGCATTACACAATAATGCTTTGCAGCATTCAAAAGCGATTTGACACCGATCTGACCATACAAACTTAACCAATGGACTGATCAAGTCAGTCAGTGGTGCTGCAACAGAAGAGAAGTTCCTACAGAACCCTCTGTAGTAACCTGTCATTCCGAGGAATCGGCGTAACTCCCGCCGAGTGGTGGGTACTGGGAAAGACGTAATAGCTGCGATCTTGGCCTCCAAGGGACGCACTTGGCCTCCGCCCACCTGTTTACCCAAGTAGGTCACCGTCGCCTTCCCAAACTCACATTTCGCGAGGTTCAATGTCAGAGACGCATCAGCCAGTCGTTGAAACACGGTTCTGAGCGAATCCACATGATCAGGCCACTCTGACGAGTGTATTACCACATCATCCAAATATGCAGTACAGTTAGGCACACCACTAAATACAATGTTCACCAACCTCTGGAAAGTGGCCGGTGCGTTTCGCATCCCGAAAGCCATCACGGAATACTGCAGAAAATTATCTGGAGTCACAAAAGCACTGATGGCAGAAGCCCGTGGTGAAAGGGGAACTTGCCAATAACCTTTCAATAGGTCTAACTTTGTGACAAATCGAGCTGATCCTATGGTATCCACGCAATCATCCACGCGGGGCATAGGAAAAGAGTCAGGTACAGTTACATGGTTTACCTTCCGATAATCTGTACAGAATCGGACAGTAGCGTCAGGCTTTGGAACTAATAAGCACGGAGAACTCCATGGGCTAGAGCTGGGCTGTGCTAAATTATGTTCCAATAAATAATCAACCTCTTTTTTCATCAGAGATCTTTTGAAAGCATTTATTCTGTATGGGTGCTGTTTAATCGGTTTGGAATCACCCACATCTATGTCGTGCTCTAACACCGTGGTGCGGGTAGGCACATCTCCAAACAGACAGGGGAACTCAGAGATAAGGCAGAGTAGGTCAGCTTCCTGTTCCCTGCTTAAATGATGCATTAAAGACGGTAGTTTTAACAACATTTCGGAGTTTGCCAACCGAGGGGTCTGCTGTTGGGCATTTCGCAAACTCAGGCCATCCTCATCATTCACTGCAGTAGGGCTCACAGCTACTGACACCGCAGCCGCAACAGTGGCTACAAGAGGCGCACTGTGTGTCTCAGGCTGAGCGTCGCCTCTAGTGTAGTACTTTTTCAACATGTTAATGTGACACACTCTGGTTTTCCGCCTTCTATCAGGGGTTCTGACAACATAATCAGTCTCACTCAAACTACTGTCAATAGTGTACGGTCCTGAAAATCGTGCACTCATTGAACTACCTGGAATGGGCAGCAACACTAAAACCAAGTCACCTGCATTAAAAGACCGTGGAAGTGCTTTCTTGTCGAAATGCCGCTTCATACCCTGTTGAGCAACAGAGAGACTCTCCCTAGCGATACTGCAAGCCTCGTGCAGTCGTTCTCTGAAGCGACTCACGTAGGTCAGAACGTTTCGCTGGGTGGGCGAACTCTCGCCAGTTAACTGGTCTCTCAACATTCTTAGAGGGCCTCTCACTGTGTGACCAAACACCAGCTCTGCTGGACTAAATCCTAGGGACTCTTGCACTATTTCCCTAACCGCAAATAAAGCCAAAGGGACTCCTTCATCCCATTCCCTACCACTCTCCATAGTGTATTTTCGCAACACTGACTTGAACGTCTGATGCCATCTTTCGAGCGCGCCCTGTGACTCAGGGTGATAAGCACTCGAGATCCTGTGTGAGACAGACAGTGATGTTAAAACCTGTTCAAAAATCCCCGAAAGGAAGTTGGTACCTTGATCGGTTTGCACAATCTTAGGGAGGCCGAAAGTAGAAAAGAACTTGATCAGGGCCTTTACTACTGACTGAGCTGTTATGCTCCTAAGAGGGATAGCCTCAGGGTACCGGGTAGCTACACACATTATGGTCAACAGGAACTGGTTACCGGATTTCGTTTTTGGCAGAGGGCCAACACAATCCACAAGTACATGCTCAAATGGTTCACCTATAGCTGGGACCGGGTGAAGAGGCGCAGGCTTTATAACCTGATTAGGCTTCCCCGTGACCTGACATACATGGCATGTACGGCAAAACAACGACACATCTCGCTTCAAACCTGGCCAGAAGAACTGTCGCAACACTCGGTCATAGGTTTTTGTAATCCCTAGATGACCAGACCAGAGATGTTCATGAGCCAGAGATAAAACGGACTGTCGGTACGGTGTAGGCACAACAATTTGAAAGACATTAGTCCACTCATTATTCAACTCAGCGCGAGATTTCCATCTCCGCATCAAGAGATCATTTTCAACAAAATAATCACTGTCTTTATTTTTAGCGCTCTCTGGAGCAAGAGCCGCATCAAAACACTTCGCTAAAGTCACATCCTCCTTCTGAGCAGCAATAAGATTACTTCTTATCATAGGCAAACTAGTTGTCTCTTTGGTGGAAGTATCACATTGAACCTTAGGCTGGACACTCGGCTCAGCAGAAGACTGAGGAAACACAGGTGGAGAAACAGTCTGGCCGGTCAACTCAGTCGCGAACAGAGTATCCGACAAACCAACTGCTTCACCCAAACTACGTGCTTGAGCACGGGTGACCACACACACAGGGAACACTTCAGGGAAGTCCTGAGCCAACACATCAGGCTGCAAAATCTCAGGTCGTTCTAGAACTTCTAAAACTGGCATCACTTTGCCACCAGCGATGTCATTCCCTAGTAGAAATGTGACGCCTCTAACAGGCAAAGACGGGCGCACGCCCACTTTAAACACTCCATTTGCTAAGTCACAGGATAAATGTATCTCATGGAGAGGCACAGACACAAACCCCATTTCAATGCCTTGCACAAGCACACTAGAGCCACTTAAAGAGTCGTTACTAAAAGGTAACACATCCGATAAGATAAAAGACTGTGCTGCGCCAGTATCTCTGAGGATACGCACTGGACACTGATTCAAAGCATTTGCGCTGAGAGAAACCAACCCGTCCAACATGAACGGCTCATAACAGGGTTCCAGATTGTCACCCTCCATCTCTGGGGCTAGGGACACTGGACCCACCAACGTTCGCACTAACAAAACCTCTTTGGGTCGTTTGCTTGGCTGTGACAGCTTGCGTTTTAACATAAAACAGTCATTCTTTACGTGACCTGTTTGGTGACAATAGAAACACTCTCGTTCCTCCGTGGAGCGGAGTGGCAATGGACGTGGAGGACTAGACGGCATTCTAGCCGAGGCAGAAGGAGTAAAAGACCTACTCTCATATCGGGGACTCACAAAAGTTTGTTTGTGCGATAAAACAAACTCATCGGCAAGCACAGCAGCCTCCGCTAATGTCCCTACCTTTTGCTCATTGAGATACGTCACAATACGATCAGGCAGACTATTCTTGAACTCTTCAATGAGAACCAATTGTGACAGAGTGTTAAAAGTAATCGCATTGCTTGCCTTGCACCATCGATTAAACAAGGTCTCCTTCTCGCGGGCGAACTCAACAAAGGTTTTATTAGACATTTTTTTTAAAGTTCTAAACTTCTGTCTATATGCCTCAGGCACTAGTTCGTAGGCACGAAGCACAGCTGTCTTGATCGTTTCATAACACATACTCTCATCTAGAGAAAGTGTAGCTAAAATTTCCTGGGCCTTACCTGTCAGTTTACACTGAAGCAGTATCGACCAGACCTCTTTTGGCCATTTCAGTGAGGTGGCAACTCGCTCAAAAGCAGTAAAATAGGCATCTACTTCCGCCTCACGAAATTGAGGTACCAAAACAACATTTCTGCTCACCTCAAAACCTCTCGTAGGCGTGGAGGGATCAGAATGTGTGGACCTATGACCAGGTGATTGAGCCAAACTCACAGCTTCCAGTTCTAGGCGCTTAAGCTTCACCTCTTTTTCTGCAGCTATCTCTAATTCAATTTTTCTGTTGGCGGTGTTCGCCTCCATCTCTAGCTCCATCTTTCGAATAGCCAACTTGTGACTGTATTCGGCATCTCTATTTTTTTTTCTCAGCCTCCAGTTGCAAACGCGCTATGCGTAGCCTATGGCGGGCATCATCACTTACCCTAGGTAAGGAAAACGGAGAGAATCGGGGCACAGTACGAGGAGGCTTAAACTCCACATTAGAGTCGGTATCTACAGGAACTGGCTCATCCTCAACCAGCCCTCTCTCAACTACCTCTTCCTCCCTGCTCTCCTTCTCTGAGCTAGAAGACAAGGATGGGGAAATAGTAGGCTCACTAGCAGTCGCACCGCTGCCAGTACCAAGCACTTTTTCGTGCACTAACATCTGTATCACAGCTTCTTTCAATTCTGCTTTAAGCAGACTTGCTGATGCTTCAAATGAAAAATGTGCCGCAATGGCATACAAATCTTTTTTCCTGCAGCGATCAATCTGATCCACAGAAGGATCACTAAGAAAACCCTCAAGGTCAAAGGTACTCATTTTTTTTCTCAAATAGCCTTAAGCCAAAACTTTACCAACCTAACCAACACTACCAGCCTACTTGACGTGTGCACTGCACACCAACACTCATCAAACCTGTTGCTTAAAAGGATCAAGGATCCCGGACGAGCCCCCAATTTATGTTACGCCCCCTGGTGGCTCGGAGTAGGACGCAACATAAGGGCAACAGGTTTGGGCAAGTGAGGGTGCAGTCACACAAAAGCCAGGACAAAAGGTGAATTCAATATAAAGTATTTATTTACAAAAAGGCAACACAGGGATCAACAAGGACTGTCAGTGGCACCAAAGAAAAGAACATAACAAAACCCACCCCCCATTGACAGGTGCTTTGCACCCAAAAGTACAGTGGGTGGTGCTCACTCTAACCTAGGGTATTAACAACAGGTAAACCTACGTGTATGAAAGATGTAAACCCCAGGGTATCTTACCTATCCTTATTGACCCTGTGCGCACAACAAAAGAATTAACAAAGACAAAGACAAAACTAAGGTAGGCTGCTAACAACTCAAGTAATAAGGTTTAACAAATGTGTAATAACTAAAGACAATACACTAAATCAACAAAGAAACCAAGCACTCAGAAGCACTCACAAACACTAGCAAATACGGTCCAAAACAAGCCAACAGAGCTCCACCAAAGCTCTGCCACAGCTCAAGCCAAAGCACTCCACTTTGACAAACAAACACAGGACTATTTAAAGGGGAATGGTTGATTGGAGATCTGGAACAGGTGTGGTGATTTGGTGATTGGGACCAGGTGTGCACATCTGAGAATTTGGAGAATGAAAACAGGAGGAGGAGACAGAACAACAACACAAACATACTACACAAAACAGAACACTATACATGTAGGCCTATACCATGTATAACATATAAGACAAACTGAACACTGTACGTAACAGATCCCTACTAGTGGCAACCATGGCCCAAGTTGCTTAACGACTGTTAACGACTCTTAATGACTGTTATCAGAGTAAGCCTGACTCTGTATAATTACATGCCAGAAACGAATCTCAAGAACATTCAGGTGAAATAATAATATATAAGTTAGGAACATTACACATAGCCTAAGTTAAAACTTTTAAACACATACCACCATAAACATGTGAGATAATTCGACAAGAGACATTGAAAGACAGCTAACTCACTGCTTCGTCAAATAAGAGAGATCAACTATATATATATATATCTGGAAACCACTTACAGATTCCGATAAGCTAAATTTGCGTCTGGATGGAAAGGTGTTATCTTTCCCCATCCCACCCATGCTAAGCCATTTCTAGCATAACATGCAATCAACCGTGGAAAACAAAAGGCAGGCGATTTTTTTATCAGTTCTCACCACACAACGACGTCTCATCCTTGCTCCTTGAATGTCCAGTGGTGTAGTCCAGTGTATATGTCGTGCCACAGTAATGCAGGTCTGAACCTCTCTGAGACACAAACACCAAACTGAATGTATTTTAACAGGTTTATTAACAAGGAAACACCAGCAAGCACATACAGGAAGGTAGCAGCTTTCTATGGTCACAATGTCAGGCAAAGACACTCTCAATTAAGGTTCAGGCTAACCCCCCCACACAGTTCCCACATAAGCCACTAGGAGCCAAGATTGGAGCAGCACAGAACTGTCCTGATTACATCCCCATTTCAATTACCCCACACAGCAATACAATAATGCACACAGATAATAAAACCACTACAAATGCAGAATGATTCACCGCACACCAGGATACTTCACACAATCACTTCAGTTCCTCACTGACTCCAGTAGGCAATCGTGCATCGCCATGTCCATGGGCCTGACGTTCATAAGGAGAGGAGGCTCACCCCGACAAAGTCCACGCCCCCTCCACTGCCGCGCGCTGCTGGGTTTCAGAAAAGAATACGTTGGTCGGCGGCTCCCTCCTCGCCGACCAAGAAACAACAAGTCCCACAATGCACCACGTAAACCCGTCACTGGTCCGGTCTGGCTGTGGCCAATGGCGTTGATTCACACTCCGTCTTTGCAGCTCGAGCTTCCGTGTTTGCAGCCGTGACCCTAGACATATCCCTGCACCGTGATCGCCCTCAGGAGAGAAATAGACAGCTTCAGTGACAAGCAAAACCCTAGCGATGGCCCATCCATGCCAATAGCAATAGCACAGTACAATTACTTTCCTTTAGCAGACGTGTGATCGCGCATATCAGCCGTCCTCTCTCTCCTCGGTCCTGCGGCACAGCTCTTCATAGACGGCACCCCTCGGAGAGAAAGCATAGGCTACTCAGAATGAAACGGACACTCGCTGGCCCGCACACACACAGTAAGTTGAGCTAAACAGTGGATACTTTCCTTCACTGAGTTGGTTTGTTGCGTTCTCTCAATCCTCCAGCCGCCAGCGGTGTGCCCTCTGCCTTCCATCAGCTGTTTCTCTGAGATCACGTCATCAGGTCGACCCGGGGTTCTCTCTAAAAAGGGTTTTTCCTCCCAATGTCCCCAATCACAACTCCCCATGAATCACAGTCCAATTAGTCCAATCAGTCCATCACCCAATCAGTATTCCCTTCGTCTCTGGGAATCATCCAGCACAAGGCAATTGTCCATTATGCCGACATGAACCCAAACCACAAATACATTACACAATTAACAATTACATCACTTAATATTTATACACACATTGATACATCAAAACCCCACTGATCGTGACATTCCCCCCCACTAAATCAATAGTCGTCCCGGCTATTGGTACCTAGCTGGCCGAACTCCCAGGTTGGGTCGCTGCGACCGCCGGGCTACAGGGACAGGGGCTACCTCCTCATTCGGCTGCGCTTCACCTTCCTGCCCAGGGCCCGTTCCATCGGCTACTACTACGGCTCCCCCTGGACCTGGATGCCCTCCCTGGACAGGTAAGCCTACTGGCCACCACCCCAGCCCTGGTCGCTCGATACTACCCTCCCCTGCCTCCTCACCTACATCTCCACGAGTCCCCCTCTGGTCCTCCCAGTTAGCAGGCGGGATGCGCAGGTGGTTCCGGTGAATTGTACGGGTGGGCCCCTCCCGGCCTTCTGGGCGCAGGGTGTAGACAGGACGGTCAGTAGAGGGCTGATACAGCACTACATAGGGTCGAGGATCCCAGTGGTACCCTAATTTTCCCCGGCCGCGGCGGCGGAAATCCCGGACCAGAACCCGCTCTCCCGGAAGAATTGGCAGGGCCTTCTGCCCCTGATTGTGGCGCTTCTGGTCCTGCTGCTGCCGCTGTTGAGTTCCCTGCCGCACTAACTGATATGCCGAGGTTAGGCGGGCCTGATGCTCTCGGACCCACTCAAGGGTGTTGCCTCTCCACCCTGCTTGCTGTATTCCCATCAGCTGGTCGACCGGCAGCCGTGCATGCCTACCAAAAACAACAAAGAAGGGGGCCAACCCAGTAGCACTGTGGGGTGTGTTATTGTAAGCGTGTGTCAGCTCACCTATATGCTCTGGCCAGCGGCCTTGTTCACCTGGGCTGAGGGTGTTGAGCAGCCCCAGGAGGGTTTGATTCATACGCTCACAGGCTCCATTGCCCTGTGGGTGATATGGCGTGGTCCTCACCTTGTGACAGCGGTAGAGTGCGCACAACTGTTGGGTCAACTCCGCCTCAAACGCAGGTCCCTGGTCACTCAGGATTCTCTCTGGACACCCGAAGGGTTGGAAAACCGTAGTCCACAAGACTCTAGCTGTAGTCGATGCTGTCTGGTCCCTTGTAGGCACTGCGAAGGCATATCTAGAGAAAAGATCTACAATGACCAATATGTATGGGTACCGGTCACCGGCTCGGTTCAGTGACAGGTAGTCCAGGGCTAGCGTTTCCCATGGGTAGCTGCTTTCAATCGAGCAAAGAGGTGCCCTTGGCCCCGCCATGCTGGTATTGAGGCAGCACTGGGTACATTCCCTTGCCCACTTGCGGTTGTCCCTGTTCATGCCATTCCAAAACACCCTCTCCCGCAGTGCCAGCAGTAGTCTGTACCCCTTAGCATGTCCCAGGGCCTCGTGGTAGCGAGTCCAAACCTGCCTTCTGTCCGCCACAGGAACCACCACCACAGTCACCCCTCCTGGCGAACCAGAAGCTGGTCTTTTACAAAGCAAAACCCCTTCCTTCACTGTTAGGTTTGCCCACTCTCCCAACAGCTGTCGACCAGTATTCTGGAGGGCCTGGCGCTCCTCTGCAGATGGTTCGTGCCCCTGTTGCTGCCACTGACGTATACGCACCAGCTCCGGATCCCTGGACTGCCGCTCCGCCCATGCCTCCTCCTGCGGGTCCCCATGTGACGAGGCTGCGACATGTCCTGCAAGCATGGCCTCCGGGAGCCTGGATAGTGCGTCTGCATTCAGGTGTTCTGACCCTGGTTTATGACGCATAGAAAAATCAAAGTTATCCAGTTGGGCCACCCACCTCTGCTCCACGGCCCCCAACTTCGCAGTACGCAGGTGGAGCAGAGGTCGATGGTCGGTAAACACTTGGAATGTTGCCCCCCACAGGTAGTCTTTAAATTTGTTGGTCACTGCCCACTTAAGAGCGAGGAGTTCCAATTTAAATGCGCTGTAATTCTGGTCGTGCTTCTCAGTATCGTGCAAGCTACGACTCGCGTATGCTATAACACGCTCCCTTCCCCCTTGGACCTGCGCTAGTACTGCCCCCAACCCGCGTAGACTAGCGTCAGTATAAAGTCGGAAGGGCAGAGTGAAGTCTGCGTACGCCAACACAGGAGCTTCCACGAGTGCCTGCTTCAGCTGGTTAAAGGCCTGCTCGCAATCAGCAGCCCACTGGATAGAACGAGTCTTATGTCCCCCGGTACCCCGCAGCAAGTAGTGCAGTGGAGCAGCCTTCCGAGCAAAGGCAGGGATAAACCGGCGATAATATCCAACGAACCCCAGAAATGAACGGACCTCACGCACAGTTGTCGGAACCGGCCATTGCTGCACAGCTTGGGTCTTGCTGGGATCCGTCGCCACACCACCCCCACCAACCACATGGCCCAAATACTGCACTGACTTCTGGAGGAGACGACATTTGGAAGGCTGCAGCTTCAGCCCATGGTCTTGCAGCTTCATGAAAACTTGTCCCAGGTGGTCTAAATGGGAATCAAAATCAGGTGAGTATATAATGACATCATCTAAATAGATGAGCAAAAAGTCATGAACCTGACCTCCTAAACACCGCTGCATTAACCGCTGAAACGTAGCAGGGGCATTGCATAGCCCAAACGGCATTCTCTCAAATTCATACAGGCCCACAGGCGTGGCAAATGCAGTCTTCTCTTTGTCTGCTGGGTGAACTTCGACCTGCCAGTAGCCACTGGCCAGGTCTAGGGTGGAATACCACTCGGCTTGCTTCAGGCTTGTCAACGTCTCCTCTACTCGGGGAAGAGGAAAAGCATCCTTGTGTGTAACTTCGTTCAACTTGCGATAATCGACGCAAAACCGCCAGGACTGGTCCTTCTTCCTAACGAGTACTACTGGCGATGCCCAGGGGGAGGAGCTTTCCCGAATGACACCCCCTTCTAGCATCCCCTGTAGTAGAGTCCTCAACTCAGCATAGAGGTTTGGTGGCACGGGCCGGTAGCGCTGACGTATGGGGGCAGCATCTCCCGTCGGGATGGTGTGGTACACTGCGTCAGTACAGCCATGGTCCTCCTCACTCTGGGCAAATACGCTTTGCCATTGTCCCAGTAGACCCTCAAGGCGTTGCAGCTGCAGAGGAGTTAAACCTTCCACCTGATGGACCAGCGAGGCTAAGTGGTCGGGGAGGGCACTGCTCACAGGACGAACATCTACTTCCACCACCGTCTCACCCTCCCTCCGGAGCACCAGCTGGTTGGGCACCTGGATGTCACCCGGAGCCAACCTCAGGACCCGTGCCAGAGGACGTCGAGGAGGCAGTTCGACCGGGTATAGGTGGGGGTTGCACACTCGCAGGAGGACACGCCCATCCTGAATGTTCGCCACAGCACGGGCTACGCACCATTCCTGTGCCCCATGGTAGCAGTCTTCGATGAGCACACAGTCCTGGTTGCTTCTCGGCACCTCCGGGACATGGGCCCACACTGCGGTCTCCGTCTGCGGGGCCAGTCGAACTGGTTCTGCGGTGCGGAGGCGGGCTACACCTAGGCTTGGACCTCGGCGTTCTTCTGCCTGTACCCGGCGACAAGCTGCGAATGCCCGGTCCCATGCTACCGTTGCTGCCCTAGGGAGAGTTGACTTAAACAAAGTTAATTGATGCCCCCCTTGACGTTGAAGGCCCTCCCAGCAGTACTGAATGACGTTCATGCCCAGCACCCCGTACGTGGGCGGTAAATAATGATCTTCTACCACTATCACACCCTTCCCCGGAACTGAAATGCCACCCACCTCGAAGTCTAACAATGCATAGCCCACATAAGGGAGGGCTAGCCCATTAGCTGCTTTAAGGGTTAACCATGGTACATCTTTAGCATCCTTCATTTCAATATCCCCCAGATACTGTTTGAGTAGACCCCTACTGAATAAGGTCACTTGGGACCCGGTGTCAAGGATGCATGGAAAACGCTTACCTTGCACCAAGACCTCGACCTCTGGGCACTGCCCTACCAGTGCAGTCTTCATTGGAACCTCTGCAGTGCTGCTGCCATCTGCAGAGGACGCAAGTCTGCGATGATCGGCTGGACCCCGAGGGGCACAATTCCGCTGCATGTGGCCAGCTTGGCCACACCGAAGGCATATGGGCCGTCCTTGGTCATCCCATTGAGGTGTTCTTTCTTGCCGGCGGGGGCGGGTCCCTTGTGGGTAGCTAGTGTTAGCGGATTCAGGTTGGCGCGGTGTCAGTGCAGGGGCTGTTCGTTGGCTGCGCAGTTCAGCTAAGAGAGAGGCCTTCACATCGTTCACTTGCGCACGTAACTCGTCCACCAGTTCCGTGCGTAACGCCTCCTTGAGGCTACTCCAGTCTTGCAATGGGTCCTTTGAGGACCTTGGGGTGTCGCTGGGCTGGGTTTTAGGTTGACTGCTATATGTGCGGCGGGTCTCTACATCCACCGGTGGGTGAGCCTGTTCAGTTTCCTTCTCCATGGCCTTCGCTTCTTTACATACCTCTTCAAAGGTTAATGTGGGTTCCCTGCGTGCTCGTCTCTGCAGTTCCATTTGTACCGAGCCAGGCTGTAGTCCAAGCACCAACTGGCTTCGAAGCATCTCGTCGTCAGACTCCACCGCCGGCTCCCTCTTACGCCACCTGGAATGAGACTCGCGGAGACGCAGTATGAAAGGCCCCACCCCTTCCCCTATTTGTTGTTGGCATTTAAAGAACAGCGCCCTCAACTGGCTGACTGTCACATTACCCCCATATATCCCAACTAAGGCATCAAAGATACTGGCAGCTGTATTTCTTTCAGTGGCAGCCAACAATAACACCTCCCTTTTAGCATCGCCCTGAAGGGCACTCAGAACAAAATCAACTTCCTGTGCTGGTGATAATGTCTGGGCTCTCAAGTAAATCTCCATTTGGCTACGCCATTCTGCTAACTGGGGCCCATTCTTTTCCCCATACTTGGGCACCCAAGGACCCCCTAAAAACCATGGTACCATCATCACGTTATGTATTACAGGTGCTGCTGCTCCATCGGCCTGCTCATCATCACCCATGGTGCTGTGTCTTAAGAGAGGTCCTGCCGACTTACGCCAATTTGTCGTGCCACAGTAATGCAGGTCTGAACCTCTCTGAGACACAAACACCAAACTGAATGTATTTTAACAGGTTTATTAACAAGGAAACACCAGCAAGCACATACAGGAAGGTAGCAGCTTTCTATGGTCACAATGTCAGGCAAAGACACTCTCAATTAAGGTTCAGGCTAACCCCCCCACACAGTTCCCACATAAGCCACTAGGAGCCAAGATTGGAGCAGCACAGAACTGTCCTGATTACATCCCCATTTCAATTACCCCACACAGCAATACAATAATGCACACAGATAATAAAACCACTACAAATGCAGAATGATTCACCGCACACCAGGATACTTCACACAATCACTTCAGTTCCTCACTGACTCCAGTAGGCAATCGTGCATCGCCATGTCCATGGGCCTGACGTTCATAAGGAGAGGAGGCTCACCCCGACAAAGTCCACGCCCCCTCCACTGCCGCGCGCTGCTGGGTTTCAGAAAAGAATACGTTGGTCGGCGGCTCCCTCCTCGCCGACCAAGAAACAACAAGTCCCACAATGCACCACGTAAACCCGTCACTGGTCCGGTCTGGCTGTGGCCAATGGCGTTGATTCACACTCCGTCTTTGCAGCTCGAGCTTCCGTGTTTGCAGCCGTGACCCTAGACATATCCCTGCACCGTGATCGCCCTCAGGAGAGAAATAGACAGCTTCAGTGACAAGCAAAACCCTAGCGATGGCCCATCCATGCCAATAGCAATAGCACAGTACAATTACTTTCCTTTAGCAGACGTGTGATCGCGCATATCAGCCGTCCTCTCTCTCCTCGGTCCTGCGGCACAGCTCTTCATAGACGGCACCCCTCGGAGAGAAAGCATAGGCTACTCAGAATGAAACGGACACTCGCTGGCCCGCACACACACAGTAAGTTGAGCTAAACAGTGGATACTTTCCTTCACTGAGTTGGTTTGTTGCGTTCTCTCAATCCTCCAGCCGCCAGCGGTGTGCCCTCTGCCTTCCATCAGCTGTTTCTCTGAGATCACGTCATCAGGTCGACCCGGGGTTCTCTCTAAAAAGGGTTTTTCCTCCCAATGTCCCCAATCACAACTCCCCATGAATCACAGTCCAATTAGTCCAATCAGTCCATCACCCAATCAGTATTCCCTTCGTCTCTGGGAATCATCCAGCACAAGGCAATTGTCCATTATGCCGACATGAACCCAAACCACAAATACATTACACAATTAACAATTACATCACTTAATATTTATACACACATTGATACATCAAAACCCCACTGATCGTGACATATACGCAGGTATACGGAGTATACCCACTTATTTTTCAGTCAGCATTGGGTATACCCACTTCTCAAAACAGGGTGTTTATCCTGTGCTGTATGAATAAATAAAAAGTATACCCACTTCTCCAGGGACCACTACCACTGTGAATGTCGATATGTAATGGTATGGTGTTATTAAAACTTACTAAGTGTAAAAAAGACTAGAAATTGAACGTTTATTATTCGAGTCTAAAG
Source organism: Sprattus sprattus (assembly GCF_963457725.1). Classification (NCBI taxonomy): domain Eukaryota; kingdom Metazoa; phylum Chordata; class Actinopteri; order Clupeiformes; family Clupeidae; genus Sprattus; species Sprattus sprattus. The sequence continues at coordinate 28,841,954 of NC_137922.1, read as the reverse complement.
TTTCTAATGTTGCCTCGGGCGCCTTTACGTGAACATAATTAAAACGTCACATAAGTCCACTAAACAATTCCCAATTCGCACACTCCAGTAACAGAAGAGAAATACGCCAGAGGAGGGAGGAATGATAAACCAGGTACTTGGTCGCACCGACGAGCTTGTTCCTTACCAGCAACGTGGCTAAGCCGTTAGACACAGCTATACAATACCATTAACCTGAAGAGGGCAGGTTCGAAGCTCGCGCAAGATTTCAAAATCTACCTGAAAAGACACAGGATAGATATTCACGAGTGGCAAACATGTCCCAAGTTGCGAAATGACTATCTCAATATCAGAGTAAGCCCGACTCTGTATAATTACATGCCAAAAGTGAATCTCAAGAACATTACAGAGAGGAAGCTCGGCAATATAAGTGGAACAGCCTCCAAAGTACATTGCAACCCTCGAACTCTGAAAATGAAAGGCAAAGCAAGAATCGTGACATCCACAGAATCAAACCCCAAAGGCAGAATTCTGAAAACGGAAGGTGAATCAAGAAATGTGATAACCCTGGACCAAAACCCTAAAGACAGAATATTGATTAAATTATTTTTAATTTCGTTTTTATGGGGCAATAGCTGTAAATGGGAGGGGATACGTTTTGTCAGTTGAAAGCTGACCTTTAGACAGAATCTCATTCCGTCTCATCACAAGACGTTTTAATTCAATTCCTTGTCGTTTTCAACCAATGGCTGCAGCAGGGTGTGTGTGGCTAGACTGCTGACAGTCAATATGCTAATAAGAGCATTTCGCACCTCTGTCAGTGGGAGGTGAGAATGCTAAACACATCGGCCCCCCTCCCCTCGCAGGTTCCTTCCCGGGAAATTCCGTCAGTATGCGGCAGACAGATATTTCGGGGGAATGTCCGCGATCAGCCAGGAATGGTGATCATTTGCGGCTGTATCACAGCGTATACGGGCCCGATAATCTTGCTTTTCGTGCAGTGTGATACAGCAGCAATAATTTTAACTCATAATACTCGTAACCAAAACAACCAAACCAAATTGCTCACATTCAAATCTGATACACTGCATCTAACCACATTGCACCTAGGCACAGTCGAAAAACTGTTTGCTTCCCCCAAATCAGCAACACCTGCGTTTGGGTTTCACTAGGTTAAAATGGCCAAGGGGGTGCAACGGCGGACTCGTGAATGTCCGTAGGCTACAGGAGGCCATTTTAAGGACGGAATAGTTCCGGGAGAGATCAGTGGTACGTTAGGTAACGTCAGTGATCTTCACAATCGTTTACACTCATATCTCGCGGAAATCTTGACGGATTTACAAATTACTTGATTTACAAACATCATTACCTTGGTAATAATTCTCGATGCTTCAACATGTTGAAATGTGCAGCTTTATTGTGTATCACGGCTATTGTGTTTCAATCATTTTACATCAATTGGGGAGGCATAATTGTTCTTTCTTTTTAATACAACTTAAGTTGCACATAATAAAACTGAAGTTGCACATGATTTCCAATCGGGTTGGTTTGTTAAACATCTACATTATGATTTCCACAGGAAATTGCTGACTTTATTGCCAATGAAGATGCCAGAATTTTGTGCAGTCTGTTCTAGTGAAAGTAAAACGAGATCCCGTGGGATCACCGGTATTTTATTATATCAGTAATATTGCTTTTAAAACGGTGATAATAAAAGTATACATGTATCTTCTGTTGCCATTCTGTATGCTGAGTTTTAGTAGCCTATTGATTTTACATAAATAGCTTGTGCATGTGTATTTATGGCACCTATGTGAGCGAGCTATTCCGTCTCAAAATGGTCGAATTGTGTGGACATTTGACTCCGTCGGCCAGCAACGCGGACAACTTATCTAGCCTTTATTATAGATATCTATGAAAATGGCCTTGCTTGGCTGACCCGAGGTCAACTAAGCCGCACAGCAAATACAGCCCCCTAGTGGCACGGGGCAAAATCACACCAAATGAAAGGACAATGAATATGGCTCATACATATATATCATTTTTCTGTCACAAGGTCACAGACAACACTCAGAATCAGAAATGGTTATACAAATGTTTATTTGCCACAAGGAGACTGGATACAAGACTGTAGGCACAGAGCCACCGTACATAGAACCCCACTAGGCGATAGGCATAAACACCACTAATGGCCAACCATGTATAACATAAAAGCATCCACACAATGTCCACACAAAAGCATGATACATGCCTTCCCCCCAAAAGGTATTACAGGGGTTAAAGCAAAAAAAAATCCTGAGCCTGAACTTTTTTTTCTAGGCCTATGTGGGTGAGTGCGAAACAATCAAACAAAAAACAATCAAACAAAAAAAACATTTAGAAATGAATGATGGCAGATTATGGTGGGACTTTTGAAACTGCAATCCCAAGAGGGTCAGCAATACTCCACCTCACTAGAATATGGTACTAACACATGATGATATCAAGTTTTGCTGCTAAGCTTTGTCCTTGGTTTGATTTAAGCTTTGATTTCAAGATGACCTACAACCACAAGGTGACATGTTATAAGGGTATGTGAAATTCAGTCAGTGAAAGAAGATTGGATTTGCAACCATTTCATTGAGGATATATGAAAAAGGACAGTGATTCACTTTTTAAACCGTTAAAGAGCAACAGTGAGCTGTAGAATGTAGTTTTATATTGCAACATTTCCATAATGACTTCGTTCAGAAGAAATAATCGTATACTAAAATATACATCTTTTATTCTAGCATACAGTAGCCTAATTGCTGAGGCATTGGCTATATTCATGTTCCTGCCTGGCAAGTGTTGCGTTTTTACTGCGTTGTATCTTCAACAAAAAAACGAACGAGGACATTGTCCAGGTTCTTGTTGGTGGCTTCGTCGACATTTAAGGAAAGCTTTAGCTTTTCCGAAATACGTCTTTTAAACTCTGGTGTTATGCCGTGTGTGTTAAAATAGCTGGCATGCTGATTGGATATTGACAGTTTAGTGAAAGCAATTTTGTCTTCAGCTATTTTTTTGGCATACATTCACCAGGGGTTGGGCGAGCTTGCCTGGATTGTGTTCTAAGATGAACGTACACGCATATTTTCAGAGCACATTAACGGTCAGTTATTGATGCCGGAACATCAGATGTGGTTGTTGCTCCCGGTAAAAGCGTTGTGTGTTGGATAGCACGAACAGCTGCTCTACGAATAAGTGGAAGCACTGGAAGCATCTTTTTCCCGCTAGTTGCATACAGTAGCTTTCTTGAGCACAACAAGAGAGCACCTGCTTCTCTTAACTTCTTACACCGGCTACCAAAAGGCTTACCGTCCTTCCCTATCTCTTCTATTCATGCCCAGCGCCATTTCTTTTTCAATCCTTCATCAACTAGGAGGGCATCTTCCCAAGTATTCTTGAACTTACTCTGCTTCGGTCTGACAGTATCTCTACTTTGGCATCTACGTAGGCAGAGCGATACAGAAAAGTCGCTGATTGGCTAATTATGTTCTTTTGACAGCCTGAGAGTTGTGCTTTTTTCATATCATTGGCAGACGAACTCATAAACTCGAAAGTAATGGTGATGATAACGAGTTAATATAAAAAAAAAATTATTAGACTTTTTTCCCGCAGCCAAACGCTGCACGCCGGAAATCCGGCACGGTGCCGGAATACTTTAATCCCTGGTATTATCAGTTTGCAATACTAAAACCACGCCCCACACATAGAATCCACAGAAAGAAAACACAGCAATAGATCAACCCACACCAAAGAGGAGTCATCCCAATCCAGTATACAAACCACACAGCAAGTCGCTACCGGCCAGTGTGGCAGGGACCCGCTTTGTCACTTTCAAGCATGGAGATGGATCTGCACTGACCCGTCCACCACGGAACGCTCCCCAAAAGCACTACGATGATTCGCAGCTCTCCCCCCACGAGGAATTTCCAACTACAGAGGGACACAATTCAAACAAACAAACACTTAGAGCAGCCCACATGCCATTCAGTTGGGAGATCCAGTGACAAACCAAATGACCAGTGTGGTGGAAGTAAGAACCTCCCTTTTGCCTGGCAGCTGGAGAGTGTTGAGCAGTGTGTGAGTGTGTGTGTGCATGTGTTCTACCTGCATCTCTGTCTTTGTGTAGACGATCGTAATTGTGGTCAACTAGAGACATCTGAATAATAAAAAGTCATTACGAATTTAAGTTGGCAACATCTCGGTGTCAAGATATTTGACAAGAGAACCTATGATTAAGACAGTTGGAAATCTGTTTGTCGCATTTCTCATGCCAACATTTTTGACAGGCTGTCCATCTCACAAAGACGAAGTCAATAAAGAAGACAGAGGCTAAGACCGCGTGGCCTAATGGATAAGGCGTCTGACTTCGAATAAGAAGAGTAGGTAGTCAGTGATCCAGGATACCAGGTGGGCGTTCACACCCATCTGCACAAGCTTGTCACTCAGTCGAAGGGGCTGGATGGTGTTTAAGGCACTGGAGAAATCAAAGAACATGATTCTCACAGCACCTTTCCCCTCGTCCAGATAAGAGTGGGCCCTGTGCATTAACACCAGTGGCCGCATTGTCAAACCTGTTGTAGAAGTGGTTAAACTGGTTTGCCCTCCCTGCATTCCCTCAACAGAGAAAAAACAAAGACAAAGACCGGGTGGCCCAATGGATAAGGCGTCTGACTTCGAATAAGAAGAGTAGGTAGTCAGTGATCCAGGATACCAGGTGGGCGTTCACACCCATCTGCACAAGCTTGTCACTCAGTCGAAGGGGCTGGATGGTGTTAAAGGCACTGTAGAAATCAAAGAACATGATTCTCACAGCACCTTTCCCCTCGTCCAGATAAGAGTGGGCCCTGTGCAATAACACCAGTGGCCGCATTGTCAAACCTGTTGTAGAAGTGGTTAAACTGGTTTACCCTCCCTGCATCCCCTCAACAGAGAAAAACAAAGACCGCGTGGCCCAATGGATAAGGCGTCTAACTACGAATCAGGGGATTGAGGGTTGGAGTCCCTTCGTGGTTAAAGCTTTTTTCCAGTATCCCAATTTGGGCGCATCTTTGCTAATATCCCAATAGGCATAGATGCCAGAAGTGTTGGAAGCAAAGTAGCCTCTGTGGCTAGACTGCGTGGCCTAATGGATCAGGCGTCTGCCTTCGAATCAGAAGATGGAGGGTTCGAGTCCCTTCCTGGTCGCACCTTTGCTAATATCCCAATTGGCAGAGATGCCAGAAGTGTTGGAAGCAAAATAGCCTCTGTGGCTAGACTGCGTTGCCTAATGGATCAGTATCAGAGTGGTTAAGGCGATGGACTGCTAATCCATTGTGCTCGTCGTGAAGGACCCTAAAGGATATCTGTTGACTTTCTCAAACATCCCTATTTGATGTGGCCATTTTAGGGACGAGTGTCCAAGGCTAGAGCTTCCCTTACTGGATGAGTGGCTGAATTACAGTCTGACTCTATAGCGCACCCTGTATGTGACGAGGTGGCCGAGTGGTTAAAGGGATAGTTCGGGATTTTTGACATGAATCTGTATGGCATCCCCATCACCAGTGTCATGCAATCACACTGACTTACCCCTGGCAGCGTCCTGTGAGCAGAGTTCTCGTCCAGCTTTGGTCAAGCCGAAAGTAGTCCGGCAGGTTTGCTAGATCCAGCAAAATAAAACGTTTCTATTCCCAAAACTTTATTTCACACCTCGTTATCACTTGGCCCTATTTTCTCTCTGTTCGTATCAGTACGCGCGATACCGCAACCTGACAGCTAGGCTCTAGCTCAAAAGCTCTAAAGCATGTATTTTATTTGATTAGTGTGTATTGTGCTGATCATGGAATAGTTTTGTCCATCTGCTGAAAGTTTAGTCATATTGTACATACCACAAGGTTCGCCAGTTAGTTCGCTTGGAATTCCCCATTCCTGTCGCTCCGTGAGCTAGCTGACTGTACAGCAGTACTGAATGTATTTTGTTTTGATTTTATTGGTGCAGATGCTGTGACGTTTTGTGAATGAACAGGAAATAAAGAAGTTTGTTGAAGAGTTCGTCAGGTCCTCAATTTGACCACCGTCACACTGGGTCTAAAGCTCTAAAGCTTAAAGCTCTAGCTCTAAAGCTAGCTCGTTACCGTAGCTTGTCTGCGAACACAGCTAGTAAGCACTGAAATGAGCTAGAAAAGTTGAGATCGCTGTCAGAATGACGGCGCGCACTGATACGAACAGAGAGAAAATAGGGCCAAGTGATAACGAGGTGTGACTTTTTCCACTACCATGTTTTTGGGATGCAAATATATCACTCTTTTGAACACATAATGTTTTGGGAAGAGAAACGTTTTTTTTTTGCTGGGTCTAGCAAACCTGCCGGACTACTTTCGGCTTGACCAAAGCTGGACGAGAACTCTGCTCACAGGACGCTGCCAGGGGTAAGTCAGTGTGATTGCATGACACTGGTGATGGGGATGCCATACAGATTCATGTCAAAAATCCTGAACTATCCCTTTAACACTCTAAGGTCCAAGGCCTTTTAGACTTTTCTAAGTTGACTGACATGCCTTGATGTTTTTGTACATTTTGCTTAACTAAAAACATTGATGCACAAATGGAATATATGATTCTATTCTAGAAGACCTCAGCAATAATATTAGAAAAGGGTTCAATGTTTCCGTGGTTGTTCTTTTTATGTCTCTAAGACGAAAACTCAAAAAAAAAAATATCCCGGACGAGGGATATAGACCTTTTAGTGTTAAGGCGATGGACTGCTAATCCATTGTGCTCTGCACGCATGTGGCGAATCCCATCCTCGTCGTGAAGGACCCTTAAGGCCTTCTGTTGACTTTCTCAAACAACACTATTTGGAGTGGCTGAATAACCATATGATCCTACAGCGAACCCTGTATGTGACGAGGTGGCCGAGTGCTTAAGGCGATGGACTGCTGATCCATTGTCCATCTCTATAGCTTCCCTTACTGGATGAGTGGCTGAATTACAGTCTGATTCTATAGCGCACCCTGTATGTGACTAGGTGGCCGAGTGGTTAAGTCGATGGACTGCTAATCCATTGTGCTCTGCACGCGTGGGTCTGAATCCCATCCCCGTCGTGAAGGACCCTAAAGGCCTTCTGTTGACTTTCTCAAACAACCCTATTTGGAGTGGCCATTTTAGGGACCAAATCACAAGTGTCCATCTCTATAGCTTCCCTTACTGGATGAGTGGCTGAATTACCGTCTGACTCTATAGTGCACCCTGTATGTGACGAGGTGGCCGAGTGCTTAAAGCGATGTTACTTGCCTACCCCTAAATTCACTCTGTCACTTACTCCCCTAAACATACTCCAACTACGCATACTTGTGCGACTGCGTTTTACCATCCCAGCAGGCAATATTCAGGTGGAAGTATTCATTTCTAGTCAGCTTTGCGCAGTGGCTGTATCGTAGCCTATGAGGTTTATCCGAGGCGTGATAATTGCTAGTTGAAAACTTTACCCAATACCCCGCCCAAGACGACTTGAAATATAGTCGGCAACGGCAATTTTTGGTAGTCTCTAAGGAGACTGTTTTGTTGTTGAAAAAAGCTTTCTGAGTATCTGTTACTTGCCTACCCCCAAATTCACTTTGTCACTTACTCCCCTAAACATACTCCAACTACGCATACTTGTGCGACTGCGTTTTACCATCCCAGCATGCAAAATTCAGGTGGAAGTATTGGTTAGTCTCTACCAATTACTGCAGTATTTTGAAGTACTTTTGTGGGGTCCATTGCTATACAACAGCACGTAGGCTGTGACAGTATATTATTTAGTATAAGATTGGATGATATTCTTTTAACAGTTGAGCTCACCATCTGTGAGATGACTGTGTTCTGTGACTGGGTGTGGCCAACATTCCCTTCTAGTCAGCTTTGCGCAGTGGCAGTATCGTAGCCTATGAGGTTTATCCGAGGCGTGATTATTGCTAGTTGAAAACTTTACCCAATACCCCGCCCAAGACGACTTGAAATATAGTCGGCAACGGCAATTTTTGGTAGTCTCTAAGGAGACTTTTTTTGTTGTTGAAAAAAGCTTTCTGAGTATAGTGTAGCTGTTACTTGCCTACCCCCAAAGTCACTTTGTCACTTACTCCCCTAAACATAATCCAACTACTATGCATACTTGTGCGACTTAGTTTTACCATCCCAGCATGCAATATTCAGGTGGAAGTATTGGTTAGTCTCTACCAATTACTGCAGTATTTTGAAGTACTTTTGTGGGGTCCATTGCTATACAACAGCACGTAGGCTGTGACAGTATATTATTTAGTATAAGATTGGATGATATTCTTTTAACAGTTGAGCTCACCATCTGTGAGATGACTGTGTTCTGTGACTGGGTGTGGCCAACATTCCCATTTCTAGTCAACTTTGCGCAGTGGCAGTATCGTAGCCTATGAGGTTTATCCGAGGCGTGATTATTGCTAGTTGAAAACTTTACCCAATACCCCGCCCAAGGCGACTTGAAATATAGTCGGCAACGGCAATTTTTGGTAGTCTCTAAGGAGACTTTTTTGTTGTTGAAAAAAGCTTTCTGAGTATAGTGTAGCTGGTACTTGCCTACCCCCAAATTCACTTTGTCACTTACTCCCCTAAACATACTCCAACTACGCATACTTGTGCGACTGCGTTTTACCATCCCAGCATGCAAAATTCAGGTGGAAGTATTGGTTAGTCTCTACCAATTACTGCAGTATTTTGAAGTACTTTTGTGGGGTCCATTGCTATACAACAGCACGTAGGCTGTGACAGTATATTATTTAGTATAAGATTGGATGATATTCTTTTAACAGTTGAGCTCACCATCTGTGAGATGACTGTGTTCTGTGACTGGGTGTGGCCAACATTCCCTTCTAGTCAGCTTTGCGCAGTGGCAGTATCGTAGCCTATGAGGTTTATCCGAGGCGTGATTATTGCTAGTTGAAAACTTTACCCAATACCCTGCCCAAGACGACTTGAAATATAGTCGGCAACGGCAATTTTTGGTAGTCTCTAAGGAGACTTTTTTTGTTGTTGAAAAAAGGTTTCTGAGTATAGTGTAGCTGTTACTTGCCTACCCCCAAATTCACTTTGTCACTTACTCCCCTAAACATACTCCAACTACTATGCATACTTGTGCGACTTAGTTTTACCATCCCAGCATGCAATATTCAGGTGGAAGTATTGGTTAGTCTCTACCAATTACTGCAGTATTTTGAAGTACTTTTGTGGGGTCCATTGCTATACAACAGCACGTAGGCTGTGACAGTATATTATTTAGTATAAGATTGGATGATATTCTTTTAACAGTTGAGCTCACCATCTGTGAGATGACTGTGTTCTGTGACTGGGTGTGGCCAACATTCCCATTTCTAGTCAACTTTGCGCAGTGGCAGTATCGTAGCCTATGAGGTTTATCCGAGGCGTGATTATTGCTAGTTGAAAACTTTACCCAATACCCCGCCCAAGGCGACTTGAAATATAGTCGGCAACGGCAATTTTTGGTAGTCTCTAAGGAGACTTTTTTGTTGTTGAAAAAAGCTTTCTGAGTATAGTGTAGCTGTTACTTGCCTACCCCCAAATTCACTTTGTCACTTACTCCCCTAAACATACTCCAACTACGCATACTTGTGCGACTGCGTTTTACCATCCCAGCATGCAAAATTCAGGTGGAAGTATTGGTTAGTCTCTACCAATTACTGCAGTATTTTGAAGTACTTTTGTGGGGTCCATTGCTATACAACAGCACGTAGGCTGTGACAGTATATTATTTAGTATAAGATTGGATGATATTCTTTTAACAGTTGAGCTCACCATCTGTGAGATGACTGTGTTCTGTGACTGGGTGTGGCCAACATTCCCTTCTAGTCAGCTTTGCGCAGTGGCAGTATCGTAGCCTATGAGGTTTATCCGAGGCGTGATTATTGCTAGTTGAAAACTTTACCCAATACCCTGCCCAAGACGACTTGAAATATAGTCGGCAACGGCAATTTTTGGTAGTCTCTAAGGAGACTTTTTTTGTTGTTGAAAAAAGCTTTCTGAGTATAGTGTAGCTGTTACTTGCCTACCCCCAAATTCGCTTTGTCACTTACTCCCCTAAACATACTCCAACTACGCATACTTGTGCGACTGCGTTTTACCATCCCAGCATGCAAAATTCAGGTGGAAGTATTGGTTAGTCTCTACCAATTACTGCAGTATTTTGAAGTACTTTTGTGGGGTCCATTGCTATACAACAGCACGTAGGCTGTGACAGTATATTATTTAGTATAAGATTGGATGATATTCTTTTAACAGTTGAGCTCACCATCTGTGAGATGACTGTGTTCTGTGACTGGGTGTGGCCAACATTCCCATTTCTAGTCAACTTTGCGCAGTGGCAGTATCGTAGCCTATGAGGTTTATCCGAGGCGTGATTATTGCTAGTTGAAAACTTTACCCAATACCCCGCCCAAGGCGACTTGAAATATAGTCGGCAACGGCAATTTTTGGTAGTCTCTAAGGAGACTTTTTTGTTGTTGAAAAAAGCTTTCTGAGTATAGTGTAGCTGGTACTTGCCTACCCCCAAATTCACTTTGTCACTTACTCCCCTAAACATACTCCAACTACGCATACTTGTGCGACTGCGTTTTACCATCCCAGCATGCAAAATTCAGGTGGAAGTATTGGTTAGTCTCTACCAATTACTGCAGTATTTTGAAGTACTTTTGTGGGGTCCATTGCTATACAACAGCACGTAGGCTGTGACAGTATATTATTTAGTATAAGATTGGATGATATTCTTTTAACAGTTGAGCTCACCATCTGTGAGATGACTGTGTTCTGTGACTGGGTGTGGCCAACATTCCCTTCTAGTCAGCTTTGCGCAGTGGCAGTATCGTAGCCTATGAGGTTTATCCGAGGCGTGATTATTGCTAGTTGAAAACTTTACCCAATACCCTGCCCAAGACGACTTGAAATATAGTCGGCAACGGCAATTTTTGGTAGTCTCTAAGGAGACTTTTTTTGTTGTTGAAAAAAGGTTTCTGAGTATAGTGTAGCTGTTACTTGCCTACCCCCAAATTCACTTTGTCACTTACTCCCCTAAACATACTCCAACTACTATGCATACTTGTGCGACTTAGTTTTACCATCCCAGCATGCAATATTCAGGTGGAAGTATTGGTTAGTCTCTACCAATTACTGCAGTATTTTGAAGTACTTTTGTGGGGTCCATTGCTATACAACAGCACGTAGGCTGTGACAGTATATTATTTAGTATAAGATTGGATGATATTCTTTTAACAGTTGAGCTCACCATCTGTGAGATGACTGTGTTCTGTGACTGGGTGTGGCCAACATTCCCATTTCTAGTCAACTTTGCGCAGTGGCAGTATCGTAGCCTATGAGGTTTATCCGAGGCGTGATTATTGCTAGTTGAAAACTTTACCCAATACCCCGCCCAAGGCGACTTGAAATATAGTCGGCAACGGCAATTTTTGGTAGTCTCTAAGGAGACTTTTTTGTTGTTGAAAAAAGCTTTCTGAGTATAGTGTAGCTGTTACTTGCCTACCCCCAAATTCACTTTGTCACTTACTCCCCTAAACATACTCCAACTACGCATACTTGTGCGACTGCGTTTTACCATCCCAGCATGCAAAATTCAGGTGGAAGTATTGGTTAGTCTCTACCAATTACTGCAGTATTTTGAAGTACTTTTGTGGGGTCCATTGCTATACAACAGCACGTAGGCTGTGACAGTATATTATTTAGTATAAGATTGGATGATATTCTTTTAACAGTTGAGCTCACCATCTGTGAGATGACTGTGTTCTGTGACTGGGTGTGGCCAACATTCCCTTCTAGTCAGCTTTGCGCAGTGGCAGTATCGTAGCCTATGAGGTTTATCCGAGGCGTGATTATTGCTAGTTGAAAACTTTACCCAATACCCTGCCCAAGACGACTTGAAATATAGTCGGCAACGGCAATTTTTGGTAGTCTCTAAGGAGACTTTTTTTGTTGTTGAAAAAAGCTTTCTGAGTATAGTGTAGCTGTTACTTGCCTACCCCCAAATTCACTTTGTCACTTACTCCCCTAAACATACTCCAACTACGCATACTTGTGCGACTGCGTTTTACCATCCCAGCATGCAAAATTCAGGTGGAAGTATTGGTTAGTCTCTACCAATTACTGCAGTATTTTGAAGTACTTTTGTGGGGTCCATTGCTATACAACAGCACGTAGGCTGTGACAGTATATTATTTAGTATAAGATTGGATGATATTCTTTTAACAGTTGAGCTCACCATCTGTGAGATGACTGTGTTCTGTGACTGGGTGTGGCCAACATTCCCTTCTAGTCAGCTTTGCGCAGTGGCAGTATCGTAGCCTATGAGGTTTATCCGAGGCGTGATTATTGCTAGTTGAAAACTTTACCCAATACCCCGCCCAAGACGACTTGAAATATAGTCGGCAACGGCAATTTTTGGTAGTCTCTAAGGAGACTTTTTTTGTTGTTGAAAAAAGCTTTCTGAGTATAGTGTAGCTGTTACTTGCCTACCCCCAAAGTCACTTTGTCACTTACTCCCCTAAACATACTCCAACTACTATGCATACTTGTGCGACTTAGTTTTACCATCCCAGCATGCAATATTCAGGTGGAAGTATTGGTTAGTCTCTACCAATTACTGCAGTATTTTGAAGTACTTTTGTGGGGTCCATTGCTATACAACAGCACGTAGGCTGTGACAGTATATTATTTAGTATAAGATTGGATGATATTCTTTTAACAGTTGAGCTCACCATCTGTGAGATGACTGTGTTCTGTGACTGGGTGTGGCCAACATTCCCATTTCTAGTCAACTTTGCGCAGTGGCAGTATCGTAGCCTATGAGGTTTATCCGAGGCGTGATTATTGCTAGTTGAAAACTTTACCCAATACCCCGCCCAAGGCGACTTGAAATATAGTCGGCAACGGCAATTTTTGGTAGTCTCTAAGGAGACTTTTTTGTTGTTGAAAAAAGCTTTCTGAGTATAGTGTAGCTGTTACTTGCCTACCCCCAAATTCACTTTGTCACTTACTCCCCTAAACATACTCCAACTACGCATACTTGTGCGACTGCGTTTTACCATCCCAGCATGCAAAATTCAGGTGGAAGTATTGGTTAGTCTCTACCAATTACTGCAGTATTTTGAAGTACTTTTGTGGGGTCCATTGCTATACAACAGCACGTAGGCTGTGACAGTATATTATTTAGTATAAGATTGGATGATATTCTTTTAACAGTTGAGCTCACCATCTGTGAGATGACTGTGTTCTGTGACTGGGTGTGGCCAACATTCCCTTCTAGTCAGCTTTGCGCAGTGGCAGTATCGTAGCCTATGAGGTTTATCCGAGGCGTGATTATTGCTAGTTGAAAACTTTACCCAATACCCTGCCCAAGACGACTTGAAATATAGTCGGCAACGGCAATTTTTGGTAGTCTCTAAGGAGACTTTTTTTGTTGTTGAAAAAAGCTTTCTGAGTATAGTGTAGCTGTTACTTGCCTACCCCCAAAGTCACTTTGTCACTTACTCCCCTAAACATACTCCAACTACTATGCATACTTGTGCGACTTAGTTTTACCATCCCAGCATGCAATATTCAGGTGGAAGTATTGGTTAGTCTCTACCAATTACTGCAGTATTTTGAAGTACTTTTGTGGGGTCCATTGCTATACAACAGCACGTAGGCTGTGACAGTATATTATTTAGTATAAGATTGGATGATATTCTTTTAACAGTTGAGCTCACCATCTGTGAGATGACTGTGTTCTGTGACTGGGTGTGGCCAACATTCCCATTTCTAGTCAACTTTGCGCAGTGGCAGTATCGTAGCCTATGAGGTTTATCCGAGGCGTGATTATTGCTAGTTGAAAACTTTACCCAATACCCCGCCCAAGGCGACTTGAAATATAGTCGGCAACGGCAATTTTTGGTAGTCTCTAAGGAGACTTTTTTGTTGTTGAAAAAAGCTTTCTGAGTATAGTGTAGCTGTTACTTGCCTACCCCCAAATTCACTTTGTCACTTACTCCCCTAAACATACTCCAACTACGCATACTTGTGCGACTGCGTTTTACCATCCCAGCATGCAAAATTCAGGTGGAAGTATTGGTTAGTCTCTACCAATTACTGCAGTATTTTGAAGTACTTTTGTGGGGTCCATTGCTATACAACAGCACGTAGGCTGTGACAGTATATTATTTAGTATAAGATTGGATGATATTCTTTTAACAGTTGAGCTCACCATCTGTGAGATGACTGTGTTCTGTGACTGGGTGTGGCCAACATTCCCTTCTAGTCAGCTTTGCGCAGTGGCAGTATCGTAGCCTATGAGGTTTATCCGAGGCGTGATTATTGCTAGTTGAAAACTTTACCCAATACCCTGCCCAAGACGACTTGAAATATAGTCGGCAACGGCAATTTTTGGTAGTCTCTAAGGAGACTTTTTTTGTTGTTGAAAAAAGCTTTCTGAGTATAGTGTAGCTGTTACTTGCCTACCCCCAAATTCACTTTGTCACTTACTCCCCTAAACATACTCCAACTACGCATACTTGTGCGACTGCGTTTTACCATCCCAGCATGCAAAATTCAGGTGGAAGTATTGGTTAGTCTCTACCAATTACTGCAGTATTTTGAAGTACTTTTGTGGGGTCCATTGCTATACAACAGCACGTAGGCTGTGACAGTATATTATTTAGTATAAGATTGGATGATATTCTTTTAACAGTTGAGCTCACCATCTGTGAGATGACTGTGTTCTGTGACTGGGTGTGGCCAACATTCCCTTCTAGTCAGCTTTGCGCAGTGGCAGTATCGTAGCCTATGAGGTTTATCCGAGGCGTGATTATTGCTAGTTGAAAACTTTACCCAATACCCCGCCCAAGACGACTTGAAATATAGTCGGCAACGGCAATTTTTGGTAGTCTCTAAGGAGACTTTTTTTGTTGTTGAAAAAAGCTTTCTGAGTATAGTGTAGCTGTTACTTGCCTACCCCCAAAGTCACTTTGTCACTTACTCCCCTAAACATACTCCAACTACTATGCATACTTGTGCGACTTAGTTTTACCATCCCAGCATGCAATATTCAGGTGGAAGTATTGGTTAGTCTCTACCAATTACTGCAGTATTTTGAAGTACTTTTGTGGGGTCCATTGCTATACAACAGCACGTAGGCTGTGACAGTATATTATTTAGTATAAGATTGGATGATATTCTTTTAACAGTTGAGCTCACCATCTGTGAGATGACTGTGTTCTGTGACTGGGTGTGGCCAACATTCCCATTTCTAGTCAACTTTGCGCAGTGGCAGTATCGTAGCCTATGAGGTTTATCCGAGGCGTGATTATTGCTAGTTGAAAACTTTACCCAATACCCTGCCCAAGACGACTTGAAATATAGTCGGCAACGGCAATTTTTGGTAGTCTCTAAGGAGACTTTTTTTGTTGTTGAAAAAAGCTTTCTGAGTATAGTGTAGCTGTTACTTGCCTACCCCCAAAGTCACTTTGTCACTTACTCCCCTAAACATACTCCAACTACTATGCATACTTGTGCGACTTAGTTTTACCATCCCAGCATGCAATATTCAGGTGGAAGTATTGGTTAGTCTCTACCAATTACTGCAGTATTTTGAAGTACTTTTGTGGGGTCCATTGCTATACAACAGCACGTAGGCTGTGACAGTATATTATTTAGTATAAGATTGGATGATATTCTTTTAACAGTTGAGCTCACCATCTGTGAGATGACTGTGTTCTGTGACTGGGTGTGGCCAACATTCCCATTTCTAGTCAACTTTGCGCAGTGGCAGTATCGTAGCCTATGAGGTTTATCCGAGGCGTGATTATTGCTAGTTGAAAACTTTACCCAATACCCCGCCCAAGGCGACTTGAAATATAGTCGGCAACGGCAATTTTTGGTAGTCTCTAAGGAGACTTTTTTGTTGTTGAAAAAAGCTTTCTGAGTATAGTGTAGCTGTTACTTGCCTACCCCCAAATTCACTTTGTCACTTACTCCCCTAAACATACTCCAACTACGCATACTTGTGCGACTGCGTTTTACCATCCCAGCATGCAAAATTCAGGTGGAAGTATTGGTTAGTCTCTACCAATTACTGCAGTATTTTGAAGTACTTTTGTGGGGTCCATTGCTATACAACAGCACGTAGGCTGTGACAGTATATTATTTAGTATAAGATTGGATGATATTCTTTTAACAGTTGAGCTCACCATCTGTGAGATGACTGTGTTCTGTGACTGGGTGTGGCCAACATTCCCTTCTAGTCAGCTTTGCGCAGTGGCAGTATCGTAGCCTATGAGGTTTATCCGAGGCGTGATTATTGCTAGTTGAAAACTTTACCCAATACCCTGCCCAAGACGACTTGAAATATAGTCGGCAACGGCAATTTTTGGTAGTCTCTAAGGAGACTTTTTTTGTTGTTGAAAAAAGCTTATTGAGTATAGTGTAGCTGTTACTTGCCTACCCCCAAATTCACTTTGTCACTTACTCCCCTAAACATACTCCAACTACGCATACTTGTGCGACTGCGTTTTACCATCCCAGCATGCAAAATTCAGGTGGAAGTATTGGTTAGTCTCTACCAATTACTGCAGTATTTTGAAGTACTTTTGTGGGGTCCATTGCTATACAACAGCACGTAGGCTGTGACAGTATATTATTTAGTATAAGATTGGATGATATTCTTTTAACAGTTGAGCTCACCATCTGTGAGATGACTGTGTTCTGTGACTGGGTGTGGCCAACATTCCCTTCTAGTCAGCTTTGCGCAGTGGCAGTATCGTAGCCTATGAGGTTTATCCGAGGCGTGATTATTGCTAGTTGAAAACTTTACCCAATACCCCGCCCAAGACGACTTGAAATATAGTCGGCAACGGCAATTTTTGGTAGTCTCTAAGGAGACTTTTTTTGTTGTTGAAAAAAGCTTTCTGAGTATAGTGTAGCTGTTACTTGCCTACCCCCAAAGTCACTTTGTCACTTACTCCCCTAAACATACTCCAACTACTATGCATACTTGTGCGACTTAGTTTTACCATCCCAGCATGCAATATTCAGGTGGAAGTATTGGTTAGTCTCTACCAATTACTGCAGTATTTTGAAGTACTTTTGTGGGGTCCATTGCTATACAACAGCACGTAGGCTGTGACAGTATATTATTTAGTATAAGATTGGATGATATTCTTTTAACAGTTGAGCTCACCATCTGTGAGATGACTGTGTTCTGTGACTGGGTGTGGCCAACATTCCCTTCTAGTCAGCTTTGCGCAGTGGCAGTATCGTAGCCTATGAGGTTTATCCGAGGCGTGATTATTGCTAGTTGAAAACTTTACCCAATAACCCGCCCAAGACGACTTGAAATATAGTCGGCAACGGCAATTTTTGGTAGTCTCTAAGGAGACTGTTTTGTTGTTGAAAAAAGCTGATTATAGTGTCGCTGTTACTTGCCTACCCAAAAATTCACTTTGTCACTTACTCCCCTAAACATACTCCAACTACGCATACTTGTGCGACTTAGTTTTACCATCCCAGCATGCAAAATTCAGGTGGAAGTATTGGTTAGTCTCTACCAATTACTGCAGTATTTTGAAGTACTTTTGTGGGGTCCATTGCTATACAACAGCACGTAGGCTGTGACAGTATATTATTTAGTATAAGATTGGATGATATTCTTTTAACAGTTGAGCTCACCATCTGTGAGATGACTGTGTTCTGTGACTGGGTGTGGCCAACATTCCCATTTCTAGTCAACTTTGCGCAGTGGCAGTATCGTAGCCTATGAGGTTTATCCGAGGCGTGATTATTGCTAGTTGAAAACTTTACCCAATACCCCGCCCAAGGCGACTTGAAATATAGTCGGCAACGGCAATTTTTGGTAGTCTCTAAGGAGACTTTTTTGTTGTTGAAAAAAGCTTTCTGAGTATAGTGTAGCTGTTACTTGCCTACCCCCAAATTCACTTTGTCACTTACTCCCCTAAACATACTCCAACTACGCATACTTGTGCGACTGCGTTTTACCATCCCAGCATGCAAAATTCAGGTGGAAGTATTGGTTAGTCTCTACCAATTACTGCAGTATTTTGAAGTACTTTTGTGGGGTCCATTGCTATACAACAGCACGTAGGCTGTGACAGTATATTATTTAGTATAAGATTGGATGATATTCTTTTAACAGTTGAGCTCACCATCTGTGAGATGACTGTGTTCTGTGACTGGGTGTGGCCAACATTCCCTTCTAGTCAGCTTTGCGCAGTGGCAGTATCGTAGCCTATGAGGTTTATCCGAGGCGTGATTATTGCTAGTTGAAAACTTTACCCAATACCCCGCCCAAGACGACTTGAAATATAGTCGGCAACGGCAATTTTTGGTAGTCTCTAAGGAGACTGTTTTGCTGTTGAAAAAAGCTGATTATAGTGTCGCTGTTACTTGCCTACCCCAAAATTCACTTTGTCACTTACTCCCCTAAACATACTCCAACTACGCATACTTGTGCGACTTAGTTTTACCATCCCAGCATGCAATATTCAGGTGGAAGTATTGGTTAGTCTCTACCAATTACTGCAGTATTTTGAAGTACTTTTGTGGGGTCCATTGCTATACAACAGCACGTAGGCTGTGACAGTATATTATTTAGTATAAGATTGGATGATATTCTTTTAACAGTTGAGCTCACCATCTGTGAGATGACTGTGTTCTGTGACTGGGTGTGGCCAACATTCCCATTTCTAGTCAACTTTGCGCAGTGGCAGTATCGTAGCCTATGAGGTTTATCCGAGGCGTGATTATTGCTAGTTGAAAACTTTACCCAATACCCCGCCCAAGGCGACTTGAAATATAGTCGGCAACGGCAATTTTTGGTAGTCTCTAAGGAGACTGTTTTGTTGTTGAAAAAAGTTTTCTGAGTATAGTGTAGCTGTTACTTGCCAACCCCCAAATTCCCAACGGGTTCTCACAAATTCAACCGTTAACCCTTTTACTGTAATACGGAGTTTTTTCAAATGTCATTCCTCATCGCGATTCCTCAAATAACCACAAGATGGCCCGTGGAATCCCATTTGAGAAGATTCCGGTAGAGTTACGACTGCTATCTCGAGTTCTGAAAGTTGTCTGAAGTTCAGAAGAAAGCACAGAAGAAAAAACTAACGAGAATGCAAATGTTTTCATAAATGTTTCCGAAGTGGAGTTCCTTCTGAAATCCTTCGGAAAGTCTTCCCAACTGCTGTCGAGAATGAGGCCCAATGTCCTTGAATTGTTCTAAAACAATTAAATCACACAATCTCTCGTATGTGTTGGCATGAACAGAGGAACACCAGCAATTAAAAAATCCATTCAACTCTCTTGCAATCTCAGAATAAGTTTGTTGGTCATCTTTTCGCCCGTTCCTAAACCTCTGTCTATAAAACTCCGGTACCTGTTCGTACGCCCTTAACACGGCTTCTTTGACCCGTTGATAGTTTTTCCGATCGCCTACCGATAAAGCAATGAACGCATCTTGCGCTCTCCCCGGGAGAACAGTTTGTATGACCAGGGTGCGCTCAGAGTCATTCCACCCCCGCTCATCTGCAATTCCTTCAAACAGGGACAAGAAAATGTCCGGGTCACGATCATTGGGCCTCATTCTCGACCTTTTTCTGTAATTCTTCAGAAATGTTTCTTACACGACTTTGCAAAAACAACGTAAGAGAAACGCTTCCGCTGCATTCCCGCACGCTTGAAAATGTGTTCATAAGCAGCCGAAGTTTTCTCAGCTGGGTTCCTTCCGATTAGCTTCTTAGATTGATGCGCGTTCTCGTGAAAGTGGATTTGCATACATACACGCCCTGCCAGCTCCTTATTAGGAGACGCAATTTTAGAAACGTGTGCTGTCGCAATCTCCCGAATCCACCTCGTAACAGGTGTTCATTAATAAGGTGGAGATATTGTATAACGTTGAACGTCCGAAGTCCGTAAAACACATTTAAGTAGTCACTTTCTTTTTTTTTTTATCGAAAAATAGGCACCATAGGTGTGAAGACCGGTCCCAAGTACGAGTATAAATTGTAGTCCGTCCTGTCCCTCGAAATGGCCACCATAGGGGTGAAGACTGGCCACCAGTAGTAGTATAAATTGCAATAAATGCATGCCCTTAAGTCTTAGAGATTGAGCTAAGTGTTTATTTATTTATTCACTTACCTTTGCAGTGTTCATGTCATTCACAATCAGTCTCTTAGCAGACGCGGCCTTTGTCCAAAGTGACGTACAAGGGAGAGAACAGTCAAGCTACGAGCCATATAGACCTAGTGTAACAATAAACACTACCTCGTATAATTATGACTATAAATGTGAAACGTAATTGTTAATGATACAAATATTCTCGTATTTATTATTATCATAATTATTTTAATCCGAGGATGTCTGTAGAGTTGACGTGAACGCAATCACCAACGGGTTCTCACAAATTCGCCCGTTAACCCTTTTACTGTAATACGGAGTTTTTTCAAATGTCATTCCTCAACGCGATTCCTCAAATAACCACAAGATGGCCCGTGGAATCCCATTTGAGAAGATTCCGGTAGAGTTACGACTGCTATTTCGAGTTCTGAAAGTTGTCTGAAGTTCAGAAGAAAGCACAGAAGAAAAAAATTACGAGAATGCAAATGTTTTCATAAATGTTTCCGAAGTGGAGTTCCTTCTGAAATCCTTCGGAAAGTCTTCCCAACTGCTGTCGAGAATGAGGCCCATTGAACCTAGGCAGAAACTTGATCATACTGGATAGGCTTTCTGCGCCACCCCCTCCCGATGACCCAGAGGCGTCTCCATTTCCCCGCAATTTTCCTTCAGCTATTAACCTAATCTTTTCCATTTCGAATACCCGCTCCTTTTCTCTCTCAGCCGCGTCTAGCTTCTTTTAAGCTTCAACCCGTTTGAGCTAAATAGCCGCATCAACGCGCTTCTGCATTTTTAAAAGCTGCATTTTCTCCGCAAAACTTAATGCCTCTCTCTGCGAAGGAATCCCTGACTCTGAGCGTGGTGGGGTAAACGTTGCTGTCGGATTTAAAGGAGGAGATTCTACCGCTATTATGGACATCTCAACCAACTCCTGTCTTACTTCGTCTTTTAACTCATCTTTCCTAAGATGTTTTGACAACATTTCATCGAAGTGGTAACGTTCTGCCACTACCAGCAACTGATTTTTTGTGAGTCCCTCCAAATAACTCTCTTTCGGAGATTTAAAAAACTCCTCCATCGCAATACCTATTTACCCTGCAATATTGCACCAACCGATCTGGCCCAGATCTAACAATGCGTACTCCCCGAATATTTCTTTTTACCGGTGACTCGGACACGACAGTGCACAACCAGCAATTCAGCCCAGGTGTAGAACCACCCACTCCTAACCCCAAGAAAGATTAGAGCTCCCTGATCTATCTCCCAAACACAATCCTTGCTATTTCCAAACACTAGTCTTCAGTGTGTCCACCTGCAATTTAGCTGCTAAACATCTCCAGCGCGTTCGACACGACCATGAAAAATAAAAAATACTATTTACAAGTAAGGCAACCCCAACCCACAGCGGTAAGCGCACTTCACCTGCCCAGGGATTCACGTTGCTCAGTAGGTTCTAACCTACGATTACCACCCAATACCACCACACCTGTACTCAATTTACACTAGTTTGCACTGCGCGCAGTCACTACCAAACTTGATCTTCTCCTCCCGGGTAACCAAACGAAAAACAACGTTTCCAATTTACAAATTTCCACGTGGATCTCCCCAATTTCCAATACGTTTTTTCCTCTGTGCCGGCAGTTTTTCTGCACATCAGCATTCAAGTTTAAACGCACGATCACTTAATTACTAACAGCTTTACAACCACTATTCCCCAATGAGTGGATGAAAAGTTGTCTTACCAGATTCTGTGGAAAAATCCCGGACGAGCCCCCATGTGTAACGAGCATGGCTCAATGCCCGAACACAAAGGGGAGGCCACGCAGAATTTATGATAAATAGTATAATATATATTTATTAATGATTACAATTATAAGCAGTATCTAATAATTATAGGTAAACGTGTGGTGAACGTCAGGGTTGTGAAGAGAAACAAAAGATGTTGTGTAAAGTCAGTGCAATGGTAATATTAACAAACGACGATAATCCACAATCCAACGACAATCCAACGACAATCCAAACACCAAACTCTACTCCACGACCAACGAACACCAACTGAAGGGAAGACCAAAGCTCTACCATCTTTCACCTGATCAGGGCTTTTGTAGCCCATCCAATCAACCCTCCACCTGCGTGCAATCCTCTGCTACACCTGTTTCCAATCACCTGGTTAGAGACGGACAGACAGAACAGGCATGCAATCATGGGGGGCGGGGCCTAGACCCGCCAGGGTCGTAACACCATCAGTAGCCCTTCAACTAGCGAACAGGCCGAGGTCGTTACACCAGAAGCACATGTCCCCAACATGGCCGCCGCCACACCTGAACCTGATGGTAACATGGCCGGCGCCACACCTGAACTCGTTAGTAATGATCAGGCCCCAGAAACTATCAGCTCCCAGGCCAATGATGATATAGAAACCAGTCTTCAATTAGTGAGTGAGAGCACAGTTGAAGGCAGCTGGGATATCCAAAGACAACCTGATGAGATGGAGTCTGCAGATTTAAACACTGGGAGTCTTTTTGAATCATCAAGTTCTGGAACCCCTTCACCTGCCCTTTCTCCCCCTAGTGGAGAACAGATAGAAGGACTAGACAGCAGAAAGAGGGTCCTCAACACCTCCTCTGGCGAGGCACAGTGGGGTGCCCAAACTACCTGGTCCCCTAAATCCCCCCTCGGAACTCCCTTTTTATCACCTAGTGAAGTCCTTGTCTTCTCTGAAGCGACCCAAATGACAGGAAGAGCCTCACCTACAAACAACTCCACAGCCAGACCACCAAAGAAACGTGAGAAGAGAAGAAACAGCAAATAGTGACCGAAATTTCTCTCTCATCATTATGGATGGTTTTAAAATAACAACCATTAATGTGCAAGGTATTAATGATCCAGTGAAATGTACAGCAATTTCTGAAAATCGAAGAACGCTAAAAAGTGATATTTATTTCATACAGGAATGCTGGCTATCATATAAAGAACATTATAACACTTTACACGCTAGATGGACCCAGGGAGACCAATGGAGACCAATAAGTCTTTTAGAGACTGACTACAAAATCTATGCAAAAATGATGTGCTCCAGATTACAAACAGTGATTGCCAAGGTAGTCAGCCAGGAACAGTCTTGCGGAATCCCCAAGAGAAGTATATCAGATAACCACACACTAATACGGGATACTCTGCTCTACTCCGAAGAAAGAGGGACACCGGTGAGCATTGTGACGCTGGACCATGAAAAGGCCTTTGACAAGCTTGACAGGGGTTTTATGATGTCGATCCTAAAAAAAAATGAACTTTGGGCCCTTTGGGTTCCTGTCCTCAATCCAAATGATGTACAAGGATACTTCCAGCATTACTCTGATAAATGGTCACCCATCAGAAACCATACCACTGCACTCTGGGTTAAGGCAAGGATGCCCTCTATCCGCATCATTGTTTGTCCTATGTATGGAGCCCTTAGCCAATGTGATCCGCTCTGACATGAAGTTAAGAGGGGTGCCTATTCCCGGTGGGAGCGGAAGAGAGGCAAAACTCTCTATGTACATGGATGACATCACCCTCTTTGCTGTGGACAACCTCTCCATTCGCACAGGCTTGGCTATATGCGGACAATTCTCTGAAGCCACTGGGATTAATCTGAATGTCAATAAAAGTGAAATCCTGTACACGAATTGGACAGAAAAGGAAATACCCCTAGGCTTGGCAGAACAAGAAAAACATATTAAGGTGCTTGGAATTCATTTTGTAAAAGAGTGAACAGAATAAAGCAAAACATTTTCCTATGGAAGTCACGAGACCTAACAATGCTTGGAAGAGTCATGATTGCTAAAATGGAAATCCTGTCAGCGATGACATACCTGGCAATGATCCTTCTAGCCCCTGGCCACTTCATCACACAGGTCCGCAGAGAAATGTTCCGCTTTATCTGGGGAGGAAAAACAGAGAGGGTGAAAAGAGAAACCATGCACAAACCAGAAGCGTTAGGTGGCAGAGCAGTGCCAGACATCACAAAGACCTTTAATGCAATGTTTCTGAGTAAGATCTTAAAAGGAATGGCGGAACAAGGAGATGAGAACTTGTGGGCTCTCTTTGCTAAATTCTGGGTGGGCAGATACCTACCTTGGAAGAACTGGGAGAGGCGATCTCTCACTTTACCATCCTCAGATACCAGACCTGACCTCTATCAAAAGGTCAAGGATTTCCTGGTCCAACACAAAGGGACCATATGTGCAGACTCTGACCTAAACAGGAAAACAATCCAAGAGTTACTGACAATTTCTCACCTGAGAGTAGAAACTATCAGGGCACTGACAGAGAACCAGTGTTCTCAAGTTTGGAAACGCTCTTCTTCCTCATTTCTGTTAAACAAGCACAAAGATGTGGCTTGGAAAGTGGCCCAAAACTGCTTACCGTCAAGAACAGTTCTCTACAGATGGGGGGTATCACCTAGTCCTACATTTATTAGAGAAGGTTGCCATAATGAAGAGTCAATTGATCATGTTTTCTGGGACTGTACATTTGCTAAACTGATGTGGAATGTTTTTAAGCCATGTTTTGGAAAATTTAGCATTGTTCTGTGTAAAGAAACTGTATTATTTGGTTTATATACAAGAAAGAACTAACAAGAATTTTGTAGGCCCTGGGCAGTTATTAATTGTATCAAATGCACTCTGTGGGTGGTGAGAAACATGCTATTCTTAAAAAGAGAAACGATTCCTCTGGGCCGAGCAAATAGCATGGCAATGAACTCTATTAAGGACTATCCCTGTAAGCAAAAGTACGTCCCCTCGACGTCCTGTAATGGTCTCTCTGAACGTTCTAAAAACGTAAATGTGTATGGTTCCCTTGACAACTCAAGGACGTTTTGCAGCGTTCCAAGACCGTCCCGAGGACGTTGCGGTGACAATTGGGAAACGTTTTCTATAGGTCCTGGGGACGTTATGCAGGACGTTGCAAGCACGTCCCGAGGGCATTGTGGTTACGTCTGGGGAACGTGTTTCTATAGGTCCTGGGGACGTTCTGCAGGAAGTTGCAAGAACGTCTTGAGGGCATTGTGGTGACGTCTGGGAAACGTGTTTTAGACGTCCTGGGGACGTTATTCAAGGACGCACCGCGGACGTAGCAGGCACGACCATTTTTGCTGAGCTAAATGAAGAAAATAAAGTAATAAAAGATCGCGGAGCCGTCATTTTGCTTACAGGCCGCACACACACACAAGTTCAAGTTCATTTATATTACACATTTCATATGATATACATAGACACACACACACACGCGCTTACAAACTTGATTGCGAGGCATGGGAATCGAACCGTTAACCTTCCTATTACTAAACCACTTCGCTACCTACTGTTCGAACACTGTCTGATTACTATTTTGTCACTTTAACAGGTTTATCACAGTGTGAGACAGCCAACAAACTAAGTCATTTTTTCTGAGGGTTTGAGGAAAAGCATATTGTAGCGATCTCAGTCACTACGCATTGAGGGTTTTCAGTAATGATTCCTTTATTAATTAACATCCATGGCACGTCACGGACGTGCAGGCAGGGAGGCAGAATAACTAGCCAACCTAAGTTGAAATAAAATAAATATGAATGCTTCTCTACTGATCTATGCTATAAATGTAATGTCTGCATGATTCCAATACAATGCATAGGCCTACATAGGAAGGTCTATCAAGTGTCTAGCTTTAACATTGAGCTTTCCGCAGGCATTCAAAGATGCTGCAACAGAACGTAGAGCTCTCCGGTCAAATTGTCTAATTGGAATTCCTTCAAAATCCCGTCTCGCAAACACAATCTGGATTTGACAACAATCCTAATATTTAGGCCTATAAAGCAAACGTGCACTGCCCTTATTATGTTTTAAAGGAACAGGCTAATCTGCCGTTAGAAAGTTATTTAACAGCACGCATATGCTGCATTTTAAATAAAGAGCAAACCCTCGGTTTCAAACGAGGAGCGAACTGAGTGACAAGGATCCAACATGGCCAAGCAGACTAGCCTTAAAAGCTTTTTTTCAGAGGCCAATCACAACTGATGAGGGTAAACCATCTGACGAGGATGAACCTGTAATACCTGCAGTGTTGCGTCTGATAGCGTTTCATTTTATTATAATGTCTATGCCCGTGCATGAGCGCTACGAAGTTGGAGCCGAGAGACAGAGATTTGGAAAAATTATACCTCGCACTCGCAGCATATTGAAAATTGGAGCTGTGAACTTAGTTCAAAATTTTTAATTATGGACAATGAACTGAACTAGTTCATGTAGAAAGTGAACTTTCCAAACACTGAATAGCCTACCCGAAGCCCTAGATGTTCGAACAGCTTCACCAGAGAAAAAAGCCGAAATGTCGGGCGTTTATGTCGTTATGGAGTGACAAGTTCTCTTGGCTAGGGTGAGGTAATTGATAGTCACAGTAAAATGTTCTGTTAGCACTGCGAAAAGGCAACACAAAGGATTCACAAGAGGGTCGAATAATTTTAGAATCTCTGCTCTCGTTGAACAGAGCAATGACCATGTTGCGGCGCTCATTTTATCGCCACAAAGGCCACTTATTGACGCGCATCAGACATTAATGTTTTTGTTTCCCATTGTAAACTTAGGAAAATAAACATGTTGCATTCTAAACTACCTGATTATGTTATTATTTAAGCTATGCAGGCCGTCAGTTTTCTTCAATAGGCTAATTTAGAAGCAGAAATAGATATTTCGCCGGCTTATCATTAAAATGTCTCGCAAATGAAAAACATTTTTCTCTAGCGGAACCTCTGGTTCAGAGAGGACCATCAGAGGACGTCAAGGGGACGTTTTGGAAGGACCGAATGCGAACGTCCCGCAGAGGACCACAGGTAAAGGTTACGGGGACGTTTTTAAAGGATGTCCTGGGGACGTATGCTGAGATACCAAATAAAAACGTTCCCTAATAGTCCGTTTTAAGGCTCATGCGAACGTCACGCAGAGGACCTGCAGGTAAAGGTAACGGGGACGTTTTTAAAGGACGTCCTGGGGACGTGTGCTGACCAAATTATAAGGTTCCCTAATAGTCCGTTTTAAGGCTCATGCGAACGTCACGCAGAGGACCTGCAGGTAAAGGTAACGGGGACGTTTTTAACTTGTTACTGCTTTAACGCCCCCTAATGGACCCGCGGGCGGGCCCGTACTGGATAAATCGCCAAAACAAATCCTGAAAATTCTATTTCTGAAAATATGATTCAAACTCCCATTTAATATTTTTTTGTGGTAATCCAACTATGTGTAAACCGATTTTCAGTTGTCTACATGCATCCGTTACAAATAAATAAAATTTTAAACACACCATGACACATCCTCATTTTTTACATATGGAGCAGCCTCCTCCCATAACTAAGCCATTTAAATGTGTTTCTGCATTATCCGTACCTTAAATAACGTTATAGAACATTAATTTACCTTCAAAACATCTAAAAAAAAAACAGACTTGAACTGCATGGTTATGTCCATAAAGTTGTTTATTCACTTGCTCACGACATTGAGAAAAAACGTTCACTTTCTTGTATGTTTCTGATGACGATCTCCTCGCTCTCTTCCTGACAACACTACACGAAGTTATCACGTGATGTTATATATAGTTACAAAGCTTAAGACCCCCTTTTTCAGAATCTTTGGATTTTATTGGCTGTTAAACACATGTTTGTCATGAGTGACAGGCATTACCACCAATGGCATCAGCTCTCAATCATCAAGCTGCTCAGGCATGTCCTATCATATCACTTTACACTTCTTGTAAGACTTCTCAGTAGTGATTGACACCTGTTTTACCGAATAATAGAGATTCTACCAAAAAAGTAGGTAGGTCATTTGCCCTGATTGCTCAGTCCTGGAGTTTAGATTTTTGAAAGCGTAACTCAAGAGTCTCAGCTGCGCTCCCGGTGCGTAAATGGGCCATTTTGTTTACCTTCAAATGCGCACAGCAAGTGGTTTGGTCCACACGATCCTGAGGGCTTGTTTGTGCATATTTTTGGCTGCAATTTGTCTCCCTTGTACTCATCCATCATGGCAGGACGAGGATTGCAGATGAGTGAAATACATGGGATGATTTTCGGGGAAGCCAGTGGACTCAGCATGGACTAGCATGCTAGCATGGACTCAGTGGAAGAGTGAATGGAATCGATGCCATCCTCGATGCGTAAGTAATTTAAACCAACTACTTTTCAGTGCATACCAGTAAGCTATGCATATGCCTTATTCTCTTTAGTGCTTTATTTTTTTTTATCATTGTGGGATGTAGTTTGCTAGTAATGGATATTGGTTAGCATGCTGCTGCTGTATTTACGTAGCTGCAATGTAGGCTACAACATACTAACATAGCACAACCTGCTTCTTGCCTCAAAACGCATAGAAATGTTTTATTTACATCTGCTAAATGCATGCTAAATGCATAATGCCTATGTTATTATCACACTTCAGCTTGACTGTGGTGTTTTTTACATATGTTTACATTTTACATATTTGTGCATTAGCTTAGTAAATAACATGAAGCTAAATTCAATTGTAAGGCATGACCCAGTCAAAATATTTATATTGTCCAACGTTTTTATCTTGCAGTGACCCAGCCCCAGCTCCAGCTCCAGCATCACCCTCACCCCCACCACCACCACTACTACCAGCTGCACAGCCTCCAACAGTGACACAATCCAATTTCAAACGAAATTATAATATTAGTCTAAAATGGAGTTATATATGTCTGTACAACGAAAAAAAACAATGATATATATTGTGGAGAATTAAACTATACTTATGGCTAAATCTGAGTTCGATGATCAGAAGAGCCAAGAGCCATCAAGGTTGAGGAGAACTGTAGCTGGTTTATTGACACACACACACACACACCGACAGAAGACGAACAGGAGACAGAAGACGAACAGGAGACAGGACTCCGGAATCCAAGATCTAACTTCACACAGATTGCATGCACATTTTATAGTCAACAGGTACCCTGAAATATACGTGACTTTGCCTCCTCTCAGATGACATTTCACCAAGTTACCTCCAAATAAGAGAGAGATTGTTCAAAATAAGTGGAGACGGTTTGTCTAATGGGAAGTCACAGGTGGCGTCCTGCTGAGTGTACTTCTTAAGTAAAAACCTCTCTGTCTAGCAGTTAGGCCTAAAATACAGTGAACTCTGAACTCTGCTTTACCATTTAAGGTATACTGAAAGCGCACATGAGTGTTGTACTATTCATAAGTGACTAGGCTATTTCAGTTTAACACAAAACGCTAATTCAGGACTACATATTCAATGAGAATTTTTTTTTATGCATTTGGAGAGCTTGGAGAGGTTTTGGACACTTGGAGACGCCATTTAGATATTGCTGTGCAACACCTGGACATTTTTAGATATCTGCTCCAAAATTTGTACTTTGTTTCTCAGGAACATGTTGAATCAGGAAATATAGAACATGACAGAATTTTCTTCCCTTGAAACCATCCACACACTGTCAAACATAAAAATGAAAGGTGTTTTTTTACATTTTTGACATTTTGTTCTGTATATGATGCTTTGAAATTGATACTTAATGATGAAAATAAAAGTCAGGAGGTGAATGCATGTCTTGGCCCATTTGTCTTCTTCAATTTAAGATATGAATGATCTTTGTATCATGTGTACAACTTCAGATATTGAGTGTTATTATGTGTAAGTACAAATCGTTCCAAATTAAGGCGAAATATCCCACTGCAGTAACAGGTTAAAGGATGTCCTGGGGACGTATGCTGAGAGACCAAATAAGAACGTTCCCTAATAGTCCGTTTTAAGGCTCATGCGAACGTCACGCAGAGGACCTGCAGGATAAGGTAACAGGGACGTTTTTAAAGGATGTCCTGGGGATGTATGCTGAGAGACCAAATAAGAACGTTCCCTAATAGTCCGTTTTAAGGCTCATGCGAACGTCACGCAGAGGACCTGCAGGATAAGGTAACAGGGACGTTTTTGAAGGACGTCCTGGCGACGTGTGCTGAGAGACCAAATTATAATGTTCCCTAAAAGTCCGATTTAAGACTCATGCGAACGTCACAGAGGACCAAACGTAGACTTGCTACGAACGTCAAAAACGTTCTGGTAACGTCCTTTAGCGAACGTTGTGCCGGGGACCAATTGGGGAGAATGTCCTGTTAACGTCCTGGGGACGTTCCCTGTTTGCGGGGCCCCCACTAAATCGACCATGGCCTTTCCAACTGTACCATCCGCGACTTTCTACGACGTCAACACATTGGCGTAATTGACGTAACAAACTTTTTAAAAATCATATATCCGGAACCGTAAGTCATACAAAGTTTCAATTCAATTTTATTTGTATAGCACCATAACAATACAATTGCCTCTAGGCGCTTTACAGGGCCCAGAGCCTGAACCCCCTTAGTGCAAGCAAAATGGCAACAGGGGCGAGGAAAAACTCCCTGTTAGGCAGGAATAACCACGGCACATAAGGGGGGACCCATCTGCTTGAGGTCGGCCGGGTGGAGATAGGAAGGGGGGAAGGAGAAGGGAAACAACAGGGGTT
This sequence comes from Sprattus sprattus, assembly GCF_963457725.1. Lineage (NCBI taxonomy): Eukaryota > Metazoa > Chordata > Actinopteri > Clupeiformes > Clupeidae > Sprattus > Sprattus sprattus. The sequence goes on along the minus strand of NC_137922.1, from coordinate 28,811,243 downwards.
GTACACAGCCAGCATTTGGTCAATGTTCGTAGTATATATGCAGACATCCGGTGGTAAATACATGATACAGGCAAGACCAGTTTAGTGGGTTTAAACTGTACTCATAGGGTTACTGTTACAGGGGTAAGGGATGTAGGGACAGAGAAACATTTCAGTGGTGGCAATAATGTATATTGTATATAAATGCGAGCATAGGGTATGGGGTAGAGTAAGTGTACGGCAATGCAGTGGCGGTGGGTGCAATTGGCCGAGGGTTTCTACAGGTAGACCAGGTGGAGAGACTACAGCAGCGTCCCATGGCGGAGTCTAGATTAGGAGGGAAAGAAAAGGAAGAGAGTGAGTGGGTAGAGTTCAGCTGTCCATATGCGTAGATGAGGAGTGGTGGGGGTGAGGAGCAATGTTTCCACTTCCATCAGCAATTGGAACATGCTATAAGGGAGAGAGAACATTTATGTGAGTAGACATCAATTTCAGAAACAGATAGGGAGATACCTTTGGGTAGTAGATTTAACAGTAGGCAATATGGCTATTTTATCAGTGTTATTATAGGCATAAGCAATATGATATGAAAGGAGAGAGAGAGAGAGAAAGGGAGAAGATATGTTAAGTGATGCTGGCATTTAGCATTTTGTTTGGTAGTGTACATATGGAGATATCAATCATAAGCTTTAGGGTTGCAGGGTACACAGCAGTGCCCAATTGGCTGGTGACAGTCGCAACACGCACCGTATGCTGTACCAGGGATCCGTAAAGGCCCTCCTTCACGGTACAACATACGCTGTCTGTAGCCCAGTTTTGTTGATTAGGGGGGTATTGCATGTGTTTAATTGTGTTTAGTAAAGCTGGCATTTAGCATTTTGTTTGGTTTGGTACATTATGGAGATTTATGTCGTAAGCTTTGTATGGGTTGCAGGGTTCACAGCAGGGCCCATTTGGCTGGTGACAGTCGCAACACGCGCCATATGCTGTACCCGGGATCCATAAAGGCCCTCCTTCACAGTACAACATACGTCCCAGCAAGCAAGCCTCCACGGGCCCCATGCAGGCAGGCTGTGGGCACTGTGGGCTAGGGCCAGCCCACACCAATCCTTCACAGGCCCGGTGTGGGCACTGTGGGCTAGGGCCAGCCCACAGCAGTCCTAAACAGGCCCGGTGTGGGCTTGCCCAAGCAGGGCCTGCAGCTTTGGGTTCACTGTGGGCTGTCACCGGCAGTGGCGATTCTAGAAGATTTTACATGGGGTGGCAAGTTGAAATTCAAGGATGGCATATCACACACACACACACACACACATGCCTGGTGCCTATATGTATTTATTTATACAAATCCAGATAGTGAAAACAGACAACAGCATTGTTGCCAAGAGTCTTAAATATTGTTACAAAAAGCCTTTTCTTGAAAAAAGTCCAGATGTCCTGACCTTTTCTCTTCATTTTTGGGCCCTGAAACTGCAATAACTGCAATATTACTATTGGTTTAGTTTTAAAGAGGATCTGATATCGGAACAGTGCTATCAGTTTGATTTACAACTGATTTAGTGCTTACTGGCATTTGGATGTAAGTTAAATAGGCTATGGTCTAATGGAGCCCATTAGATATGTGTTAACACTTACATTTAGGTTTATTTCAAAGTCCAAATTTGATTTCTCTTACAAAAGAAAATAAAAGAAAACTGCATTCAGAACCCACAGCACTAAATGTCATATTGACATACCGGTATGACATATTTCCCTTCATAATGACAAATACTTTTCTTAATGGCCAATTGAATTTCTAATGGCTTGTTGTTCTATTAGGTTATCACATACAAAATAATTTATACCAAATCAAAGCTAGACTAACTAATAGCTATCGATAGATAGGGTGGACAAAAGAACGCACTTTTTACTATTACTGAGTTTACTGTAGGCTACATGACGGAGTACCTTAAAAACAACCAGAAAAAGGCTTTTTGAGAAAACGGTTAGTGGTATCTAAAATGTGATTTCGGAATAGCTTAACAGTTAGGTTACATACATAATCAGTCCACCTTATTGTACTAAAGACGTTGGTTAGCTAAGCTAACAGTGGTAACTTCAAGCTGTATAGCGAGCTAGCTTCTGTATGCTCCCGACTTTTGCAAGTTAGCAATTACATAAACGATTGAAATTACAACGGAACTGTCTATCACATATGACACCCCATTACATTTTCTTTATTCACGATTCAGCAGTACTGTACATTGATTCTTTTAGCACTGCAAGCCTACAGTAGGCTTGTCTCCAGTTTGTTTTTAGCTTCTCAAATGCTTTCAAACCAAATATTTCCTCACTATGGAGCGGGAGATGGGCAAACACACCTTAAGCAAAGCGGACTCATGGACTCAACCATTTTACAGGGGAGGGGGAACTTAAAGATTTTAGAGCAAGTTACCAAAGAGATCAACCGCTTAAGTAGCAAAAATATAAGTAGCAAAAATATAATACCATTCAATACATTTAGAGTTTATTACAGGAGACACTTCTGACAACTTCGATTGCAAGTGGGGTGGCAAGCATTTTTTGGGGGGTGGCAACTGCCACCCCTTGCCACCCCGGTGGTTTCGCCACTGGTCACCGGATAGCCCAACAAAGTCTAAGCTGCCCAGATAACCCATGCTGGGCCTGTGCGGGCTGCCACATATGGCCCCCCTTAGGGCTGACACAAGGGCCCTTTAAGGGCTGCCCACACAGGGCCCTTTGAGGGTTGCCCGCACAGGGCCCTTTGAGGGCTGCCCACGCAGGCCCTTTGAGGGCTGCCCACGCAGGGCCCTTTGAGGGCTGCCCACGCAGGCCCTTTGAGGGTTGCCCACGCAGGGCCCTTTGAGGGCTGCCCACGCAGGCCCTTTGAGGGTTGCCTACTTTGAGGGCTGCCCACGCAGGGCCCTTTGAGGGCTGCCCACGCAGGCCCTTTGAGGGCTGCCCACGCAGGCCCTTTGAGGGCTGCCCACGCAGGGCCCTTTGAGGGCTGCCCACACAGGGCCCTTTGAGGGCTGCCTAAACAGGGCCCTTTGAGGGCTGCCTAAACAGGACCCCTGAGCTTTTGCTCATTGGCAAAATGCTGGCCCCACAGTGATGGCCCTGTGTGGGCAGCCCTAACATAGCCCACAGGAGCCCTCACTAGGCCCACACAGAGCCTGCACTCATTTTTTGCTCATTTATTTATTGAATTTATTTATATATGATAGTAAAAAATAGAAAGAAGTGTTTGTTCTGCAAATCTAAATGGATGCAGTTACTGTCACGCTCGGTGACAGATTCTATGACTTTGGCGCCATCTAGTGGAGATTGTTTACTTTGTGTACCTGTTGCCCACCTGATTCTCATTTTCTGTTCTCACCTGTTCTGTGTTGGTGCTTGTTAAGCGGGGTATAAGTAGTGGGCTTTTTTCACTTGTTCTTTTCTGCGATGTTAGGAGTCTCCAGTCAAGTGAGTAATTGGTTCTCTGTTCTCTGTTCTTGGTTTGCGGTTCTCTGCCGTACTTTTTGCCTCGTGTACCAATTGTATTTTTGCCTGTGGATTTTCTCTGCCGTTCTGAATTCTGTATCCTTTGGATTTATTGACTGCCGTTTTTGACCACCTTTTTCTCTTGGGATTTATGGACTGCCGTTTTTGAACTTTGTATCTTTTGGGATTTTTTGACTGCCGTTTTTGACCACCTGTATCTCTTGGGATTTATGGACTGCCGTTTTTGAACTTTGTACCTTTTGGGATTTTTGAACTGCCGTTTTTGCGCTGCTTCTTTTTGCATTCTGGAGTTATCTTCTGTGCTTTTGGAACTGTTTGAACTTTCTCGTTTGTCTCCTGTGCGTTGGATTTTTGTTGTTTAATAAAACAAGTACTTTGACTGTTAACTGCAATTGGATCCGTGTATTAGCTCACTCCGTAGCTCGCTGGTTCACGACGCCAGCGACCCGGGTTCGATTCCCACCTGACAGAACATCGCAGACATTATGGATCCAGCGGGGGTTTCCGAACAGATGGAGAACATGAAGGAGTTGTTCCTTCGCGCTCAAGCACGCGTGGAGCAACATGAGCAGGCGTTGGTGCAACAAGGTGAGAGTTTAAGTCGCCAGCAAAGGGATCTTGAGCTCCAGCGGGAGGATTTAGCTCGCCATGAGCAGAGGTTGCAACAACTGGTTCAGGCTGGGGCAACATGGCAACAGCAACCAGCACCTGGGTACACCGTTCCTCCTTCCCATGCAAGCCCAGAGCCTCGGCTGTCCACTCCCCAGTACTACAATGGCGATCCAGGTGGGTGCAGAGGATTTTTTACACAATGCAGATTGAACTTTGATCTCCGCCCCTTAACCTTTCCCACAGACAAGTCTCGCATTGCATTTGTGATTACCACACTCTCTGGCAGGGCTCTGGAATGGGCCACAGCTGTCTGGGACAAACAGGGTCCCGAATGTCGTACTTTCGCAGCATTCCAGGAGGAGATGCTACTGGTCTTTGACCAGAGGGCAGTTGGCCAGGATGCAGCAAGGCTCCTTATGACCATTCGCCAGGACAAGCGGAGTGTTGCAGATTACGCCATCGCATTCCGCACTCTCGCCAAGGAGAGTGATTGGAATGAGCATGCCCTGGTTACTGCTTTCCATCACGGGCTTTCAGACTCCCTGAAAGACGGGCTAGCCTCTGTGGGCTGCCCCACCGATCTCGAGCCACTGATCGCCCACGCCATCCGGTTGGACACTCGGATGAGGGAGCGCCGCAGGTGTCAGGGCTTCGTCCAGAAGACACCAGAGGGAGGCCCTTGGCGTTCTCCGGTCCAGGACGATCCTGAACCCATGCAGATAGGAGCATCACGACTGTCAACCATGGAGAGAGAGCGGCGACTGCGTGAGGGGCGCTGCTTGTACTGCGGTGAGCTAGGTCACCGCCGCTCTTCCTGCCCCGAGCTTCAGGGAAAAGGCCATGTCTGTCCGACCAGGGGAGGGTTGTGACGGGCGCTACCTTATCCTCCCAGCTCCTCGATCAGGCAGTATACCTCCCAGTTTCCATCTCCTGGGGGGAGACAGACTATTCTTGCCTGGCTCTGTTGGACTCTGGAGCGGCTGGCAATTTTATTGACGAAGGCCTAGCACGGAGGCTCAAGATTCCCCTGGTCGTCCTTGATAAGGCTCTGGCCATCACAGGCCTTGACGGACGAGCTCTGGGGAGTGGCAGTGTGACCCGGGTGACTTCTCAGGTGAGATTACAGTTAGGTAATCATCGTGAGGAGATTGATTTGAACCTAATCTGTTCCCCTGAGTTTTCTGTTATTTTAGGTTACCCCTGGCTGAACCGCCATAACCCCCATGTCGACTGGGTGACTGGCCACATCCTAGGGTGGGGTCCTACCTGTCATGCCACCTGCCTTTTCGTGGACCCTCCTTTTCTGCCTCCCCACCCTCCCGACCCCTCTGAACTATCTCAGGTTCCCGCAGAGTATCTGGACCTACAGGAGGTTTTCAGCAAGAGCCGAGCTGCTACCCTTCCTCCCCACCGGTCCTACGATTGCTCGATCGAGCTGCATCCGGGCACCAGCCCGCCCCGTGGGCGAATTTTTTCTCTTTCCCGCCCAGAACGGAAGGCCATGGACGACTACATCCGGGATGCGCTGGCCTCTGGCTTCATTCGCCCCTCCACATCCCCTGCTGGAGCTCTTGTGCGTTGGATTTTTGTTGTTTAATCAAACAAGTACTTTGACTGTTAACCGTAACTGGATCCGTGTATTAGCTCACTCCGTAGCTCGCTGGTTCACGACGCCAGCGACCCGGGTTCCATTCCCGCCTGACAGTTACAGCATAACTATCATCTGTATAGTCAGAAATAGCCAAAAGGAATTCAAATTAAAGACTTTATTAATACAAGTGTGTGTGTGTGTGTGTGTTTGTATACAGAAAAGCTCTATAAAAAAATGAATTATTATTATTATTATTATTATTATTGAGCTTTGTCAAACCAAACTCCGAGGTAGAAAACGTATAACTTTTGAGTTTGGGTGGACAAAGCTCACGTGGACTACTGGTAAGGGTGTTGGGCTGGAAAGCGTAAGGTCATCGGTTCAATCCTCAAGCGGCAGGAAAAATGTGCTGTGCTTCATTTCACTGTGTGCTGTGTGTATCACAACCCTGGATGGGTAAAATGCAAAGATCAAATTCAGAGTGTGTGTGTGTCACTACCTTGGATGGGTACAATGCAGAAATCAAATTCAGAGTGTGTGAGTCTCTACCCTGGATAGGTAAAATGCAGAGATCAAATTCAGAGTGTGTGTGTGTCACTCCCTTGGATGGGTAAAATGCAGAAATCAAATTCAGACTGTGTGAGTCTCTACCCTGGATGGGTAAAATGCAGAGATCAAATTCAGAGTGTGTGAGTCTCTACCCTGGATGGGTAAAATGCAGATGTGTGTGTGTGTGCCACTATCTCTGCCAGTTTCTGCCAGTTTTTTACTTTCACTTTTATGTTTTACTATTATATATAAATATATTCAATAATAATATATCTAATAAATGAGCCAAAAATGAGTGCAAGCTCTGTGTGGGCCTAATGAGGGCTCCTGTGGGCTATGTTAGGGCTGCCCACGCAGGGCCAGCACTGAGGGGCCAGCACTTGGCCAATGAACAAAAGCTCAGGGGCCCTGCGTGGGCCTTGTGAGGGCTCCTGTGGGCTGTGTTCGGGCTGCCCACGCAGGGCCAGCAATGAGGGGCCGGCACTTTGCCAATGAGCAAAAGCTCAGGGGCCCGGCATGGGCAGCCCTCAAAGGGCCCTTGTGCCAGCCCTAAGGGGGCCCGTATAGGGCCTGTGGAGGCTTGCTTGCTGGGGTTGTCTGTAGCCCAGTTTTGTTGATTAGGGGGGTATTGCATGTGTTTAGATATGTTTAGTTATGCTGGTTTTGTGGCCAATTCTTAGTATTATAAACTAATTCACAATAAGAAGATGGATTACAAATGCTGGTTTCAGTGCGATTTAATTGCAGATCTTTAAGCCACAATTAGAGAAAAACCACCGGCAGCAATTCTGCAGAGCTGCGTTCGCGGGCTCATATTTAAAAACATGAACGACACTCCCATCTTCCTCAGGAGTGGTTGAACTCCTCACCCAATAAAATGACCTCCTGTACTCTAACTCCAACCAATCAGAAGGCTTATAACCTAAGTCTAACGACCCTCCCCTTCTCACTCATCTTAAACCGTTTGCTGTGTGTGTGTGACTAAAAACCCCTTGAACTAATTAAATGATTTGCTATATTTCTTCTTACTTAATTGTTACAATCCATCATAATTCCCCCCTTTGTGTCTGACCAGACACACTAAACATAATCTTCATTACTCTATCAAATACACACTATCAATCCCCTATATGATGAAACAATTACCTTTGAACTCCTATAAATCAAAACCCATTTTTAGCATTATTTTAAACAGTCCATTCACTCCCTCTAAACAAAATTTAACTAAAACCCCCTATACTATACCACAGTCTCATTAGGGCAGTCCTAAATGAGCACACAGTAATGTTTACAGTCTCAGGTGGGCAATATACGTTCACATAAAAACATACAATACAAAACAATAAACATCCAGTCATGTATGCAGTGTTGTGCCTTTGAAACAGTCCTTATGTGTATGAATGTCCTTTCTGGTATTCTTGACATCCTAGATGGCATTTCCTTGACCTCACAGGCAAGAGCGAAAACCCCTTTTTCTTCAATCTTCAAATTTATATCTTGGGGAAATTCTCTTGCTGCCTCGTCTTCGTACGACGACACCCCTTTTCGCGAGCTGTGAGTGACATCATGCATCTCTTATTCTCATTTCTGATACAGTTGTGTATAACATGAAAGTCCCATTCATGTCTTGCTGTCACTGCCGTCCAACCGGTAAGATGAATCTCAACGGCGATGATGATGATGGCCTGGTCCTTGCATCAGGTCACTGGCTCCCTTGCGTTCCTTGTCCTCTCTCTGCTACTTTTCTGAAAACCAAACAGAAAAAAACTACACCAGTATCACGAAGTCTATAGAATATCCTTCATTAAACCAATACAAACAAAACTTAAAAACATATAGGAATAAACAATTCAGCTCCAGTTGTGAATGCAATGTTATGCAGATGATCCGTCCTAATATGTATGAATGTTCTGCGCCGTTGTAGAATTGTTGTAGATGTCCCACAACAAGCATCTCCTTCAAGTTCCACTGATGAGGCCTTCCATCTGATTCCGCCAGAGAGCACTCTCTGAAGATGTCCCATCAGGCTCCTTCCCTCAAGGATGGGACACATCCATCCTCTGCAGCATATCCATGACCTTGGCAACCTCTCAGCCAGGTCGAGTTGCATCCAAATGGTCCCCAATAGAGCATCAGCTCCTTTGAATCGTGGTCGTCCCACCGCCTAGTGATCCTACGCCCTGCAAAACAGTTGACACAGTACAACACAATTAATCCTTCTACCTCCCAGCCCTATTGGCTGGAGGCTCCACGGTTTTAAGAACCCTAACCCATAAACAGTCTCCCGACTGGACCAGTCCATATGCGTCCACCTGTGTATACATAATTTCGAAGATTAAAAACAATCTATACACATTATTTTCACATATTTCCTAGACATACTTCAAAAGTGTGTTGTACAATATCCAGAGCTTGCATTACTTTACTGCCTATTTCCCATAAATGTATTATTGCTATACTATAATATTCCCATCCTGCTTGAATAAAACAAAGATTCCACAAACAAAGATTCCACATAAAACATATACTTACCTGCAAGTGTGCTGAACCATTCTTCAGTAACTCCCTTCGCACACTCACACCCCCATTCCTTCCTTGACATTCACACTTCCAGCTGCATTTCCTCTCCATTCACACCTCTGTTATATGCAGCTGACAAACATTCAGTTCTTCCACTCACATGCTCCTTCAATTAACTCTCGTCCCAGCATGACTGCTCCGTGTAGACTTAAAAACTTCCCAGTAGTTTACCTAGTTACCTTACATATAAATATAAACCATTTTCATCTTATCCATAATTAGTCTCTACTCACCATAACTTCAGTTCCTCAAATAAACTACCATCAGTTCAGCTACAGTTTCTCTCCCACAGCTCATGACACTTACCATCTCTTGGCTTCAGTTCTGTCATCAGACATACCTTTACCCATCATATAAATATATCCATCACTCTACTGCAATGTCTATGTTAGTTATACCTTATCATATATAGTACACTACCTGTACACTTATACCTTTCAGTATAATACATCCAGGAAACAATGAAATTCAGCGGCCCAATCCAGGGCTTTCACCTTTATTTTACCGCTGAGCTCAGGTAATCAAGTTTTCCTGAACCATAAAAAGAATAAAGAAGCATATCAGTGAGTAATGCCTGTACTCACACCCCATAACATGCCCCAAGGTCGATCTTTACTCCTTTATTCATCAATATAGATGCTACAACCGTAGCATTATGCAAAATTTTACTTCCCATACATGAATGACCAAAAACCCATAAATCTAATTTTCTGTATCCTCCCCCCTTACACACTTAAAACTAAAAGTGTGTGTAAATAGACAAGGCAGATAACATGTATGAAGTTGCCATGTGGCCACAATAGCAACTCCATATTTTAACACGCCTGCATTTTAACCCTTTTGAAATATGTTTGGTCTATTCCCCTGACCTAATGTCATCACATATGTACAGAATATCATTTTACTACTAAGCTTGGCTTTAACTGAATTGTTGAGGACACTGTTTTAGCAAGACATCATGCACACATGGCCTTTCAAAGCATGAAGGCACACCCCCCTTAGTTACATTATAATTACAAAGGCTGACGTTGGTAGGCTCGAATACTAAAGTACCCCACTCACACCTGGATCAATAATCAAACCATTTCTTCCCTACTTCCCATCAACCAACGAAAACACAAACCATGTCTCTCCACTTTCTTGAGATTCTTTTCACCAATCCTGTAAGACACTTAAAATCACTGTTATTTTCACATACATAGTTTCACAAAACAACCTTAGATATTTCCAGAACATCCCACAACCTGGTTCCAGGTTCCACCGTGCTTGCGCACAGCTTCTCTCTCTGTAACTCCTCTCATCTGTATGTAAAAACTAAGCGAAACATTACATCTCCTATTCCTCTTTCTCTATATCTCTTTTAACTTTCCATTTACCTTCCCATTCTTACTTTACATTACCCTCTCATTCTTACTTTCTTTGTCTACCCATTGTCCACTTTCTTCTATCTTTAAATGCACATCTAATTTCCCTGTTCTTAATGTTATTTCAGGATTTATCTTATGTGTTACCCCCTTATTTATTTTAATAACTAAAACTATTCCTTCATAACCATCCTATAAACAGTATAGATTCCTGCAAAGTTCACTCACTGTATATTCGTCCCCAGACTCTCTCACTCAATCACTCTGACTTCTTGAGGCTCCCCCGATAAGCGACCTGAATGTCTGATTTGCATTAAGGTGTTATCCTGTGACACTTTCACGTCACCTTTTCCTAATCCATTCAAAGGCAGCCACATGCTGGCAATGGCGCTCTTCATCATTTTACCAACATCGCTCTCCTTAAACCCAAGACCCACTTTAAGTGTAACATGTGGTGTTATGTTTCCAACATCACGGGCTAAAGTGTACAACGATGGGTCCAATCTTACCAATGCTGCCACGCCTTCAGGTCCCACAACTATACACTTAACCTTTAGCCAAACCACCGTCCTTCCATATAATGCCTCTCTCCATTTCTCATCGCACTCATCATTCCCTCCTGTACCAATAACATCTTTTACCATAACAGCACAATGTATTTGAACACAATGATTTCTGAGACTCCCATGCCACTTATGAATAACAGGTCCCCACTCATTCCAAATCCTTTCTTCCCATTCTAAGCCAAATAAACCTATCCAATAAATCTGTTTAACTTCAGATGAAATGGGTTCTTTCAAATCAATAACCTGGTGTTGTTTCTCTCTCCCATCAAACTGAATTAAACCTGAATTTAACAATGACCCTTAATACATGGAGCCAAAACCACCGGGTTTACCCACCTGTGGCTTAATGTCTCTATGTTCTCCCACCTCCTGTCTGTTAACACAATGTCTAGAAATATGTCCCATTTGGCCACAAACCCAACACTTCCGGGGCTCATCTCTTTTTCTCTGTCCCATTCCAATGCCTGGCCTGCTGCTGCTGCCTGCTCCACCCCCTCTGTGTCTTACCTGACTATCTCCCCACTCTTTGGCCTGATTCTTAAGATGAGGCTGAGGTGGCCGTTCCCAATATGGCTGCCTATGTATTTGCGGTGATGGATCATGTACTATTTGTGAAAATGGTGTTGTCCGCTGTGCCTGGGCAAATATGCCTATTCGCAGTGCCTGTACTTGACCCTTTTTTATCCTTTCCTCCTCTTTCAACTGGTTCTGAACCCACTTCCTCTGTCTTTCACCAGCTTGTTTTTTCAACTCAGCATCAATCTTCCTCTGTGCATTAACAAAATGAGTAACAGTATCTCTAAATTCAGCCTTTGACATAATTGCAATCCGATCGTTTTTCTCCAGTTTTTCTCTCACCAACACTGGAAGTGCTTCAATAATGGCCTTCCTCATTAATTGCTGCATCCCCTTATCAATATGTACGTCTGTCTCCATTTGCACACGCCAGTACGCCTCAGCCCCTTCCAAAAATGCAGCGGGAGTTTCATCTGATCTTAACCTGTTAATAGACAAACTTGACAGAGACAACTTATTCGGGTACGCCACTCTCAGAGCTCTCCACACATTGTTTCTGTAATTATCGAATGATGCCTCATTCACCAGTGAGTCCCCCATAATGCTTCCTAGTCCCACTCTATCCAACACCTCGGTAGCCGTCTTTTTATTGAGAATCTGATTTAGTAACATCTTAATGTCTCCTATAGCTAAACGCTTCCCAATCATCTCCGCTTCAAACTTTCTTATCCACATCCCCGCTCCCTCTTGTAAAGTAGGAAGCCGTAATAGTAAACCGTCCAAATCTGTGTGCCCGAATGGCTGGTATTGAGAACCAGTTCCCTTTGTAATTAAAGGCATAATCAAATCCACTTTCCTGACTGGTGACTTCATACAATCTCTCTCCCTCTCTTCCTTCTCCTTCTCCATCACCAAATGTTCTAACTGTTTAACCTTGTGTTTGATCTTCCTCATTTCGGCTCTTTGTTTCTCCAAATGCAATTCCATTCTAAGCATCTCCTGTGCCCCTGCTGTTAACTGACCATCATCCTCATCTCCCTTCACATCTTCTGATAACAGAGGAACTACCCCCACTGCTAAATTAACATTTTCACTCCTCTCAGACATGTGGCCTGGCAAACTGTCCTCTGTCTTGCTCACGCATTCCTCCAGATCAAACAATTCCCGGGTCATCCACTCTTCTCCAGCCCCCATATCACCTTCAGCTCTTTCAGTCCCTTCTGTAGATTGTGATAAATCTTGCCTGTGCTTAATTTCCTTTTCTTTAGCAACTGTCATAAACAATGTTAAAGTATATAACTCCTTCTGTCTTTTCATTTTCCTCTTTCTACTTTTATCCTTAATTTTGTAATCCAAGATTTTACCCTCCATCTGAGTTAAAAGCTTTATATCAAATGAACCCTGATCAGGCCATGAAATGCTGTGGTTTTCAGTTCTCTTTGACCATTTTTTACAGTGATGCCTTACCAACTTTCCATCTAATGGATATAATTCAATTACTACCTCTAAAGGCGTATGTTTTACTTCCACTGAAGCCATCTCAAAATAAAACTATCAATTGAACTTTTAACAACTGCACGTGAGATCTGAGGAACCACCTTCCCCCTTACAGAAACACAGGCTCACAAAGAAATGCTTCCTTGGATTCAAAATCCCACCTTTCCTAAACAAAGGAGTATACAACACACCTCCACGTGGACAACAAAGAAATGCAAATACACCCCACTTCGCAATAATATATATTCTCCAACTACAAAGTTTATATAACTATGAACTTTCGTTTTTAAAGTATATATAGTTACCACGTCTCCTAATAATAATCCAACCACACTATTCACAGTATTCCAATCTAAATCAAGCCTTCAGCCAACATTACAAGTCGAGTCTTCGTTTTTAAAACCCATGTGTATACAAAATGCTTACCTCCTCACCAAACAATGAAAGCCAGCCTTAGTATTGTTATAATCCAACAACACAAATCTCCTTCGTGTCTACAAAGTGTCAATATGCGTCGCCGGTACTAATATCAATGTATTAGAATAATAAACACGTTAAACAGTACGTCTCTCGTGTTTTAATACCACAAATTCAAACTCCTCTATCTCACGAAACAACGGAACCCACAATTCCTCTTATTACAATGAAACAAATTCATCCGAATTGTATACTATGCTTTCAATAAGGATAACAGCACAATTTAAAATCCCTTTAACCAGTAAGTATCACAACCACTATAGTCAAAGTGGACAGAGAATCGCACTGCGTTCGTATAGAAGGTCAAATATTCTAATAACAATTCAAAATGACTTGGCTCCTGAATCACATCAGTAAGTTTATCAAGTTGAATGCAATATAAAGCAATGTGATATTTCTACAATAACCAGATAAACTTCCTCAACGAACTTGTCATTCAACCAGTCGTAGATTACTTTAACTGCTGTTTAGGAATACATAGCCTACATACATTCATTCACCCACGTGCACACTATTGCAGCAATTCCTATATGCTGAGTTTTAAGCACTGCTTTTTACAGAGATCTTTAGTTATCTCATAACAGTGAAATATCCCTATCACACAAATCCCAAACAAACGTTCCTTTCTCAACCCTCGCAGTCACACACTCACACAACGCTTAGATAATAAAAAAAATCCTATCTCCCGTGAGATTTAGCCTTCCTGGCTTAGGACTTACTACCAGCCTCCGTGGCTGTAGGCCTATTACTTTCCCTTTTTACCGTCAAACAAAACAAACCCAAGAATAAAAAACTACAACCCCACTGAAACTTCCCATCTACAATCCAATCTGTGTTCGTTTTAGCAAAGACTAACAGAAGAGAGTTCAGTTCCGACTCAACTTACATCCATTAATAAGCAGAATTCACTTACTTTTTTATACGAGGCCTCTCGGACAAAGTTGAATCAAGGCTGAAACTCACAGTTTTCAATCTTTTTGCTATCACGTCGGGGTCACCAATATTTTGTGGCCAATTCTTAGTATTATAAACTAATTCACAATAAGAAGATGGATTACAAATGCTGGTTTCAGTGCGATTTAATTGCAGATCTTTAAGCCACAATTAGAGAAAAACCACCGGCAGCAATTCTGCAGAGCTGCGTTCGCGGGCTCATATTTAAAAACATGAACGACACTCCCATCTTCCTCAGGAGTGGTTGAACTCCTCACCCAATAAAATGACCTCCTGTACTCTAACTCCAACCAATCAGAAGGCTTATAACCTAAGTCTAACGACCCTCCCCTTCTCACTCATCTTAAACCGTTTGCTGTGTGTGTGTGACTAAAAACCCCTTGAACTAATTAAATGATTTGCTATATTTCTTCTTACTTAATTGTTACAATCCATCACTGGCATTTTGTTTGGTTAAGAATTTAGTCGTAAGCTTGGTTAAGGTTGCAGGATGCACAGGCTGGTGACAGTCGCACGCGCCTTATGCTGTACCCGGGATCCGTAAAGGCCTTCCGACACGGTACAACATACACAAACATGAAACCACCTTGGGCGTGTTCAGAGACCATGAATTAGGGCAGGGTAAGGGTTTCCCATTGACAATGAATGGGACTTTTTCGACAACAATTGACAGGAGCACGTCTCAGGCCATTTGGAATCGTTTGGAACCTATTTTTTGGAATCTGCGGCGATATCCTAACTCCACTCCCCATTGATAATGAAAGGGAATTTTGTGTCAGAATCAACTTTTTCTTAGGGTTTTTCGGAAAAAATTGACCGGAGCACATTTCGGGCCATTTGGAATCTAATCTAAATTGGGACCTATTTTATGGTACATATATTTTGGGGGGTAGGGGTACATTAACATTTAGTCATTTAGCACACGCTTGTCCAAAGCGACGTACAAGGAAGAGAACAGTCAGCTAAGACAAAAAAAACTGGTGTAACAATAAATACTGCTTCTTTTTTTTTTTTTTCCCAATAAATAGAAAACGACATACAAAGAAAAAGAAGTGTGGGACTGTCACTGCTTAAGTGCAAGTTAAGCCAAGGTGCCAGTTAGGAAGTGAGGTGCTCTCTGAAGAGTTGGGTCTTCAAGAGCTTATTGAAGGTAGAGAGGGACGCCCCTGCTCTGGTAGTGCTAGGCAGTTCGTTCCACCAACGTGGAACTACAACTGACAATAGTCTGGATTGCCGCGCTTGCACAGGCAGCAGTGCCAGATGCAGCTCACTAGATGAGCGCAGCGTCCTGGGTGTAACATTTGCCCTTACAAGAGCATTAAGGTAGGTGGGAGCAGAACCAGCAAGCACTATGTAGGCAGGCATAAGTGACTTGAACTTAATGCGAGCAGCTACCGACAACCAGTGGAGCTCAATGAGTAGCAGGGTGACATGTGCCCTCTTTGGTTGGTTGAACCCCAGAAGCGCCGCCGCATTCTGGATCATCTGTAGTGGTTTCACCACGCAAGCCAGCAGGCCCGTTAGGAGGGCGTTGCAGTAGTCGAGGCGGGAACTCACCAAGGTTTGCACCAGCAGCTGGGTGGCATACTGGGTTAGGTATGGCCTGATTTTGCGGATGTTGTATAGCGCAAAGCCGCATGACATGGCGACAGAGGAGATGTGGGCTGTGAAGGCTAGTTGGTCATCAATAATGACCCAGAGGTTTCTTGCTGTTTTGGATGGAGCAAGAGATAAAGAGTCAGTATTGATATTGATGTTGTGGTGGATGAACTGTTTAGCTGGGAAGACCATCAGTTCTGTTTTGGCCAGGTTCAGCTGAATGTGGTGGTTTTTCATCCATGTGGATATATCAGCAAGACAGTCCGAGATCCATCCTGAAACAGTGTTGTCCTCAGGAGGGAAAGACAGCACCAGTTGAGTATCATCGGCATAACAGTGGTAGGAAAAACCATGCAAGCGGATGATAGGGCCCAGCGAGGTGGTGTAAATGGCAAAGAGAAGTGGTCCCATTACTGACCCTTGGGGCACCCCAATGGTGAGGCGGTGAGGTAAAGACAGATGACCTTGCCATGACACCTTGAATGAGCACCCAGTGAGGTACGATTCAATCCAGGAGTGCGCCTTGCCAGAGATGCCCATACTGGACAGTATGGACAGAAGGATGAGGTGGTTGACCGTATCAAACGCAGCTGATAAGTTCAAGCAGGACGAGAGCTGAGGATTGAGCTGCTGCTCTAGCTGTTTTGTAAGGCCTCCGTCACAGACAGCAGGGCTGTTTTGCTGGAGTGACCGCTTTTGAATCCAGACTGGTTTGGATCGAGGAGATTGTTCGTTGACAGGAACTCTGTGACCTGTTTGGAAGCTGCCCTTATTTGACATCGCCGAGCTTTTCTTTCTACTTGGAGCTGATTAACGTAATTGGTTAACTCAATATAATGATTGCCTTTCATCTAGTCTTAGAACGCATCAACACTGACCAAGATTATACTTTAATTTAGAGACAATAGTTGTGCTAGCTTATCCTTTTTCTGGTACAATGTTCGCTCCATTTCCTGTTTCCTGTCTGTGATCCAGGGCACGGGACGTATTTGGACATCCCAATCTGCCGGTATCAGGATCACTCTGATCCAATCCAGCAAAGTTTTTAAATACCGGGATAGATCAGGTTGATCGGTGGCTGAGGACAGGGGAATTTGGTTATCGGGATCATTCTGATCTGGATTACAAGTTTTGAAATACTACAAAAATCAATATAATATAAAAACATATACAAAACAAATATTAAAACACACAACATTAACCCTATTCATTTTCTCCTTCTCTTTTCAACCAGCCGCAGCTCCACACACTTACCACGAGGTCATCTTGCTATGCTTTTTGCAACGTAATGCAGGGCTAGGCATAGAAGGACACCGTTAAAGGCATGACTAGTACCACACTTTGGATGTTAAGTCACAAGTTAAAGGCATGTCTAGAAACACACTCTAGATGTGAAGTCACAAGTTAAAGCCATGTCTAGTAACACACTTTGTATTTTGCAGAATTTGCTAATCCCCAGGAGCTTAAGGAAAAGCCTCCCTGTTGAGATGCAGGAGTGGGTGGGTGAGGCCTTTCTCCCTAACAACCAGCAGGGCCATATTGAGATGACGGTGCCAGTAAAGTTCTGGTATTTCCCACCAGAACCTTCTGCCGCCCCACGCCAACCTCCCTTCTCCCCTGCTCCCTACTTTGCCCGCCCCCTGTTCTGGTTGCCCAGCCGCCTGTGGAGTTCTGTGCCCCCAGCGTGAGAGCTCCCGGCTGGGCTACAAGCTCAAAGGTGTAAGACAGCTTCTGTAAACAAACAAACAAACAAACAAACAAGCAAACAAAGGCATCATCCCACACTGAGGGGCATAATGATGTGATATGTTAAACCAATGTCATGTATAAATGTCACATATAAAACCCTGTTGAATAACTACAGTATTTCTGTAAAAATGCCTTTTTACTCACTGAAACACTCAGTTGTCCTTCTCTTGCATATCACCACAATCATCATCAATGCAGCAGCCAACAGACTAACAGAGACAACAACTCCAGCAACCATAGGAACATCTGGGGAAACTAAGGAAAGGAAGGATAGAAAGCAGGGGTGAGATGGACATAGTATAAAGTGATGGTGAGAAGGAGGGAGGGAGAGAGTGATGGGGAGAAGGAGGGAGAGAGTGATGAGAGATGGCATTAACTGCATGCAGTCCCTGTGGAGCTGTGTTGATAGCCAAGTGCAGTACAGCTTACCCTAGTTTACTTATTTAGATGAATGACATCAAGCTAGATAAACGCGATTTTACCGCAATTTAAAGTTTCAAATTCAGCATTGACTTAGCTGAGTTTTCCAATTTACATGAATGACAGCAGGCTAGCTTGACAAGTTGATTATGTTCTTAACCCAGTTCACCTTGATCGGAATTCAAATTAAACATTGCTCTACTTGAGCTTGTTTACTTACATGAATGACAGCAGGCTAGCTTGACAAGTTTATTATGTTCTTAACGCAGTTCACCACGATCGAAATTTAAATTAAACATTGCTCTACTTGAGCTTGTTAACTTACATAAATGACAGCAGGCTAGCTAGACAAACACTTTGATTTTATTTACCTTTTCCGATAAGTAGCGGTGATCCGAAGAGTCTATGAAGTTTGTTAACACTGACTGAAACTCCGGAAGAGGAAAAGAGTGTAAGGTTGCTCGGGGCAACCAACCAACCAGCCGGTAGCCAGGACGTGCACAGGAAGTACACAGATGAGACAGAGATAGTGGCTGCGTTCCGATTCTAAGAGAGCTCTCTTGACTCCTCGATGTCCAGTCAGAGAGAGAGAGATCGAGAGATCAAGGTATGCGAAAAGACCGTTAATTTCCGACATTCGGGACACTCTATTCAGAGAGGATGTGGCGTCATCACGCTGTGTGTACGTATCTGCTCGCACTAGCGCGCTCTGTCAGACTGCAGTATGTGGTGTCATCACGCTCTGCGTTAGCAAGCACGTTGTTAGCAAGCGAGCAATCATCATAAGCTACTGACAGCGACATGGCTAACGTATACCTCCCTAACGAATTCAGACAATTCTTTGTTAATCAATCACAGCATAATTGCCCCCGCTAATCAAGCGAAAAGTGTCCGATTAAAAGTGCACCAACGGGCTATTCCCGGGTGGTGGAATAGCCCATTGAAACGAGCGCCTTGAGCCTGCCATCTGCCCCCGCTCGCCAAGCGAAAAGGGTCCCAATTTAGTGCCTCTTCGTCGGTCTAACTACAGTCCCAGGTGGGGTGATAGCCAGCTGCTTAGCATAACTGCCATTCAGAACCAATGGTAATGCTACCAAGCTAGGTTAGCTAGGTATGCTAACTGTCAGTATAAATCGTGAAAAACCACCAAAATACTCATGTCACTGGCTTTAATTTGAGAATGGCATGTTATTAGTACATTTAATATCAGTACACTTGTTTAATTACTGCTGATATTTACATTTACGGTCTGTAGCCTTGTGGTCTACTGACTCTGCTATCATAGCCACCGTAACCATTATGTCCGCCATTGTTTTCGAAATAAAACGAAAAGCTCCGGTTGGGAATGGCGCAAAGAGTTATGGGTAATAAATGCCGCCATTAGGGCATCAAGGAAGCTCAGACCCTCTCTTGAAAAACAACCGTTATGTGACGTATTTCAAGGTCTCTGACTAAAGCGGAACTGAAGGTTTAAGACCAATGGGACACTCCTTGCTCTCTTGATAGGAAGGAAGGAAGGAAGAAGGAAGGAGGCATTTTAAGACCTTTGGAACGGGGGGAGAGAGTCGAATGTGAAACAGGAAGCACAAGGATGACACGCAAATTCGTGAAGCGTTCCACATTTTGAGGGGGACTGGAGAGCAAAATGGAGAGGGACTGGAGTGCAAACTGGAGAGCAAAATGGCGAGGGACTGGAGAGCAAAATCGAGAGCAAAACTGAGAGGACTGGAGAGCAAAATGGAGAGGGACTGGAGAGCAAAATGGAGAGGGACTGGAAAGCAACATGGAGAGCAAAATGGAGAGGGACTGGAAAGCAAAATGGAGAGCAAGATGGAGAGGGACTGGAAAGCAAAATTGTGATGTATTTAAATCATGACCTTTGCCTTTTGATGACTCTGTTGTGCCGTAGTTCTCAGCTTAATAAGATGCATGCTGGGACACCTGTATGATTGATTGACTTCAGTAAAGAACGTGTTTTTGGAAGCAAATGGCTGACCGTCTACTGCAGGGGTGTCAAACATATGGGCCGCGGGCCGGATCAGGCCCACCTAGGTGTCCAGCTCGGCCCGTCGGATGACTTTGCTAAGTGTGAAAAGGAAGACATAAATTGCAAAAGTCGCTGCAATACCTAATCAGTCCACTGGGATCCGCACTGTTAAACTAACATTACACTGAGAACCATAACCAACAGTTAATGAAGCTGCTTGCAGCTAGCAGCTAGCTAGCGAACTTTGCTATCTAGCTAACTATCTAGTTGAGAGAACATCCCTGAACAGTTATGGTTCATGTTAATTAGTATTATTACCACTAATAGTATATAACTAGTCTCTCCAACAAATGTGTTAATGTTGAAATAAAATGTTAATCTTAAGTCTAAAATTGCACGGTGAGCTGTCCTAGCAAACGCCAGCTAGTTGCAAGGAGCTTAATACTATCAATGTGTATCAAAACGTCCCAAAAGGCCATTATGAACTTTTGTATTTGAAACTTACTAGCATTTTGTTAATGGCAAAAATGAACACACATCCCTTGAACAATAACGTTACCAGCACCTATCTACCTTGCTCCACACTGCTTCGTTACTGCACTGTACAGATTGTCACCACCCTAGCTTGCTATGCTAGATGGATACCTCCCCAGATTTTCTCGCCAGAGACGGAATAAAGACTAAACATAAAGAATCTTTGAAAGTAATTAGCTAGTTTGAAATATTATATACAGATCTTACCCAGCGGTGAAAGAACATGACTAGTATGCAAAGGGGAGCTTGTTGTATTTAATGAAGAGGTCGTAGGGTTTCTAATGTTTTTGATTGAGACCTGTATGCTTTTGCGTCGATTATTGATGTGTCCACTTCGTTGTTTATCTTGATGTTTTGGATACATCCTTCAACTGCATATTGCAGTTTTTTTTGCAATATGAAATTGCACTTGTTTTCTTAATAAATGTCAAGGGTTGTGAATCAGAATGTCTCTTAAGAATATGGAAGTTTATGAGTACCAACGTTTTGTCACTTTTTTAAACGGTCCAGTAATGGCTTTAAAAACAGCGTATATGCGATGTCTGCTCCTCTGCAGACGTCAAACGCGTCGCAAGGCGTGGGAATATGCTGAGGAGAGCCATAAACAGTGGGTTGATGTCTTTGTTTGTGATATATTAGAAAGACCTTAAAATAGGGTTTATCATCCAAAAGCCTTCACCAATGATTTAAACATAGAGAAATATGCGTTATTATGCTATGATTTTACTGGTCCGGCCCACTTGAGATCAAAGTGGGCAGTATGTGGCCCCTTAACTGAAATGAGTTTGACACCCCTGGTCTACTGCGTGTTTATGTAGGGAAATACACCACAGTAAAATTGGCGACGAGGATAAAACTTAAAATAACAAAATATGGCTCTACTGATTGGGACCATAGGGGAATTCGTTCCGAAGATGGAGTCTTGGTCGGCGTATGTTGAACGTTTGGAGCAAATCTTCGAGGCCAACGACATTGCAGTGGGGAAGTATGTTCGGAAATTGATAAGTTGCATGGGACCAACAACATATGGATTATTAAGGAATTTAGTCCAACCGGACGTGCCAAAAGGAAAGACGTACAAAGACATTGTGGATATACTGAGTAAGCATTTGGAGCCTAAACCACTAATTATCGCAGAAAGATTTAGTTTTACCCGCTGCAATCAAAAGGCTGATGAGACTGTGACTAACTATGCAGCCGAGCTAAAACAGTGTGCTGTGGATTGTGAGTTTGGGGCATCTTTGGATGAGGCACTGCGGGATCGCTTTGTAGGTGGAATTCGCAATGAAGCTTGCCAGCGACGGTTGCTGTCGGGGGTAAACCTGAGTTTTGCACGAGCTTTTGAGCTGGCTTTGAATATGGAGGCTGCTGAGAAGGACGCACACCAGCTCCGGAAGCAAGATTTGCACGTGGAGCCTGTGCACAAAGTTGAAGCGAGGTCATCCAACGCAATGGAGAGGAAGTGTTACCGGTGCAATGGGAGAAACCACACTTCAGAAACGTGCCACTTCAAAGAGTCAGCTTGTCACGCCTGCGGTAAAACAGGGCACATTCGAAGGGCTTGTAAAGGAGGAGTGAACAAAAGATGGAAAGAACACGAAATATGTGGAGGCAGAAGAGACTGAGTTTCCAATGTGGACCTAAGAGAGCGACAGAGGCTGTAAACAAGCATTCAGAACAAGCTTTACAGTGGATGGTAAAGAAATTGACATGGATATCGATACTTAGTCTGGCCATTACCAGCCTGTGACTCCATTTCTTTCCGTCATTCAGTCTGGCAAAACCCAATGCATTTTTGTTTCCGAGATGGGCGGGTGCTTATCTTGAGGTTTAAAATCATTGGAGTTCCCTTAACCAATCAGCAACGTTTGGTAATGACGGGATTAAAGCATTCACTAACGGGACCATCTGGTAGATTAAACTCTTCCCAAAGCCAGTTAGGAGAAGAGCTACGACGTCCTTTCCAATCATAAAACTTACAAGACAATCCTCTTGTTCTCCTTTAAATTTTATGATGTTCTTGAGAGTTGCGACAACTTCTCCGATAGCTTTTTGTGTCTCTTCCTCCGTCGCAATTTTTGCTATGCTGGTAAACTACAAACTCTGCTGGGCGAGATTTGCGTCATCGCTCTGAACTGTTCGCTGATTGGTGCGGTTGTAGGGTGAAGCCAGGAAACGATGTTAGGCGGGGCTGGGCCAGGCTACGTATGAGCTTGAAATGAAATCAGGCGGAAATACGTAGGCTGGTGTCACCAGGCTAATCGATACTGGGGCTGAGTATCATTTCAGAAAAGATATTTCTAGCGACATTCCAAAAAGTACCACTAGAGGCCGCTAGCATTAAGCTAAAGACGTACACAGGGGAAGTAATCCCTGTGCTAGCTCAGTTTGAAGCCACAGTTAGCTATAAACGGCAAACAGAACAGCTACCTGTGATTGTAGTGAGAGGTAGTGGTCCAGCTTTATGCGGCAGGAACTGGATAAAGAAGCTAATGTTGGATTGGGAAGAAATAAAGCATGTAAGTGAGATGCGCCAACCAAAATCAATTGAAGAAGTGTTGGAATTACACCAATGTTTAAGGATGAATACGGGCACTCTGCGTGGCATTACAGCCAAAATTCTTGTAAATCCAGATATCAGCCCGAAGTTTTGCAAGAGCCGTCCACTATCGTTTGCCATGAAGGCAAGAGTAGATGCTGAGCTAGACCGACTGGAGAAGGCCGGCATAATAAGTTAAGCACAGTGAATGGGCGGCACCGGTGGTGCCTGTGGTAAAAAAGGACAATTAAATTTGGCTGTGTGGCGATTATAAAATAACTGTAAATCAAGCCACCACCACAGAGACCTACCCACTACCTAGAATTGAGGAACTAATGTCCACACTGAGCGGTGGGAAACTGTTCTCAAAGCTTGACCTCGCCTCAGCGTACCAGCAGGTCCTTCTGGAGGAGGATTCGAAGAAACTCATGACCATCAACACACACCGGGATCCATTTGTGTACAATAGACTCGCTTTTGGAGTAAGCTCAGCTCCCGCCATTTTTCAGAGAATTATGGAGAACCTCATGAAAGATCTGGATGTAGTCGTCTATTTAGATGATTTGTTAATTACAGGAAAAACAGAAGAAGATCACTTGCAGAAGCTACACACAGTGTTGCAGAGACTCCAGGAGAGTGGCTTGAGAGTCAAGAAAGCCAAATGTGAGTTTGGGAAAAAGCAGATTGAATACCTGGGGCATGTATTGAACAGCCAAGGCATCCACCCATCTCCAGACAAGGTAAAGGCAATCAAGGAGGCACCAGCCCCATCTTGTGTTAAAGAACTGAGAGCTTTTTTGGGGCTAGTTAATTACTATGGGTGGTTCGTGCCTAACCAAAGCACAGTGCTAGCTCCTCTCTATAGGCTGTTAAAAGACCAGGTGGAATGGGAGTGAACGAGGCCTGAGCAAGGAGCTTTTGCAAGTGCAAGGAGTTGCTAATCAGTGACAAGGTACTTGTGCACTATGACCCTGATCTACCACTCACCCTAGCTTGTGATTCTTCAGCCTATGGAATAGGTGCTGTCATTCAACATGAAATGCCATCGGGAAAGAAACGTCCAATTGCTTACGCATCACGGACACTCGCCCCTGCTGAGAAAAAATACTCTCAGATTGAGAAAGAAGGACTGTCATTGATATTTGGGGTAAAAAAGTTCCATCTATACTTATGGGGAAGGAAATTCAAACGTGTGACAGATCATAAACCTTTGCTGACTCTTTTTGGAGAACACAAGAGTCTACCCACTATGGCAGCAGCTCGAATTCAAAGATGGGCGATCATTCTCTCAGCTTTTGACTACAGTATTGAATACTGTGCTTCAGAGAAACACAGCAATGCGGATGGCCTTTCAACGAGTTCCTTTGCCTGACACGGGCGACGCAGGCACAGCCATTTCAGAGAGCATTCACGCGCTGCTGACTGCACACTTCGAGCAAGTGCCTCTGAATGCTGATCAAGTGGCGCGCACATCATTTAAGGACAGTGTGCTGTCCAAGGTTCTCAGATATGTCATGACTGGATGGCCTAATGATGTGGACCAGTCTGAAAGCCTTCCACACACGCAAATGTAAACTGTCAGTTAAGCGTGGATGTGTGCTTTGGGGCACTAGAGTAGTGTTCCCTGAAAAACTGAGAAAGACTGTGTTAAAAGAATTGCATTCTGGTCATCAGGGTGTGGTGAAGATGAAAGCCCTGGCACGCAAGATCGATTCAGATGTGGAGCAGGTATGCAAAGTCTGTGAGTCTTGTCAGATGGAGCAACGGATGCCTCGACAGGTACCACTGCATCCATGGGAGTTTCCAGGTCAGAGCTGGAGAAGACTGCATATAGACTTTGCCGGCCCTTTCTTGGGGCACACCTTCATGATAGTGGTGGATGCGTACTCTAAGGCCCAATCCCATTTCTCATCTCTACCCCTACCCTTACCCCTACCCCTTCGCCTTCGCTTTTTCAAACGGAGCGGTAGCTGAAGGGGTTGAAACGCTAGCCCTTCGAATTGGGATAGCACTTCAACAATTACGTACGTCATCAGTACGAAGCGTCAGCTGTTACGTTACCGGAGAGCGACAGCTGTCACTCACCAGATATAAACAAACATGGCGCCTGCAGCTGTTATTTACACAATGCAACATTTCATCAAACAAGTTTTAAAATCATGAATTACAAAGAAAATACTTTCATTTGTGTGATGCTTTCCCTGCTGTTTCCGACATTTTTAAATGGACTCGCGCGATGTTTGTTCTTTAATGATCACGGGCTCGCAATGCATTGAGGGAAATCAGTCAACCCCTCCGTTTGAAGTGTGCCCTCGGAAAATCTTCGTTTGGAGCGGTAGAAAGCGCTTCCCCTTCCCCTACCCCTCTGTCTTAACGTGAATTGGGACAGCCCTACCCCTCCACATGAACGCGCAAAACGGAGGGGAAGGGGAAAGACGAAGGGGTAGCGGGAGAAATGGGATTCAGCCTAAGTGGCTGGAGGTGTTCATAATGCCCAGCCTCACTTCACAAGCCACCATCACTAGACTAAGGAGACTGTTTGCAGCATACAGTCTTCCTGAGCACGTTGTCACTGACAACGGGACGCAATTCACATCAGAGGAATTCAAGAACTTCATGCGTCAGAATGGAATTCTGCACTCAACAAGCGCCCCTGGCCACCCTGCCAGCAATGGCCTCGCTGAAATGTATGAACAGACATTTAAGAGTGGTAAGAAAAAGCTTGTACAGACCACTATGGACATAGAGGACAAGATCTCTTTGTTCCTGATGCAGAACCGTTGTACTCCAAATTGTACCACAGGTCAGTCACCTGCGGACTTATTCTTGAACAGACATATGCGTACTCGCTTGGATTGGATTGTACCTGACACCACGGTTACTGTGCGCAAGAAGCAATACATGCAAAAGTTCTATCACGATCAGCGTGCAGTAAACAGGTCTTTTACTCTGGATGGCCCTGTATATCTTCAGAATACAGGGGGGGGGGGGAGTGGATTCCGGGTGTAATAGCCTAGCAAACTGGACCAGTGTCCTACAGAGTACAAGGGACAGACAGTGACCGCACATACAGGAGGCATGGTGATCAATTGAGAGCTTGTGTTCCAACTGATGACCTGGATCTGAATACGAACTGTACCAACACTGGCACTGACACATCAGCCCAGCACAATGTGATCCAGGATGACAATCCAGCACAGAATGCCAAGCCTGTGCAAATGGAAAATGCAGAGATGCAAGCGGTACCTCAAACTCTTCAGTGCTCAGCCAGAGAAAGAAAGCCACCTGAGTGTTATGAGTCTTAACATGTGGCTTGACTGTTAATTGTCTTTTGGAAAACAGGTTCAATATGGGGTTAATGGTAAAATTACCTGTAATAGTCTAACACTGTTCTAGCATAATATCTCTGTTTGTTTAAAAGAAAAAGAGATTACACTGGGTGAAAAGAATGAAAAAGACTGTATTGGGTTACTTGTCATTGACATCTGTTTCACAGGTATGCATTAGTTATGGGAGTAATGTTAAGTGTAACTGAAGAGTACCTTCATTTAAAAAGGGATGTGATGTATTTAAATCATGACCTTTGCCTTTTGATGACTCTGTTGTGCCGTAGTTCTCAGCTTAATAAGATGCATGCTGGGACACCTGTATGATTGATTGACTTCAGTAAAGAACGTGTTTTTGGAAGCAAATGGCTGACCGTCTACTGCGTGTTTATTTAGGGAAATACACCACAAAAATGGAGAGGGACTGGAAAGCAGAATGGAGAGGGAATGGAGAGCAAAATGGAGAGGGACTGGAAAGCAAAATGGAGAGCAAGATGGAGAGGGACTGGAAATAGGGCTGAACGATTTAGGAAAATAATCTAATTGTGATTTTTTTCCCCCAAAAATATTGCGATTCGATATGCGATTTTTTAAATGTTATCCTCTTTTTTTCTCCAACAAAACGTACTGAATGATTTAAATATGACACAATATTAGATACATTTAGTGTGAAATATTCTTTCCCACATTTTACATTTGTATTTAACTGCTCATTACAGAAACAAATCGGTGGCTTTGCCACTGTGCATTTAAGTTATTTAAACAAAGTCAAGTATAAACACAAGGCATGCACTTTTTAAATTGGCCTTACGCAGTAATTGTACTTCAGGGTAAGGGTTAGGATAAGCAGTTTTACCTTAAAATAACAGCTTTGAAAATTGGGGCGCTACAATGACTTTTAATATGGAGAATCGCCTCTGTGCCATTGCCATACCAGGGTCCGTAGGCAAATGACTGCGTTATGTAGGTGTGCCTGAAGCCGCCTGGTTTTTACTGTCTGCCGAACTAGTAAGTAGCTTATTTGCCGTCTTGTGTTGCATTTGCTTGATGTTTGACTGTGTTAGGACAGTTGTTGACTAACTAGTTGGTCATAGTGTCAAAGTAAGCACATTTCAAGAGATTTTGCTAGTTTGAGCCACTAGCATCTCGTTAGTGATTAGCAAGTGATCCATTATGCTGCTTTAATCACTGTGTGCAAAATGTTCCATCTTAAAAAAAAATGCGGTTTTTATTTAAGTTGCGGTTTCAAAATCGCGTATCATCATATCGTGATTAAACCGCAAATGAAATGAATCGTTCAGCCCTAACTGGAAAGCAAAATGGAGAGGGACTGGGAAGCAAAATGGAGAGGGACTGGAGAACAAAATGGAGAGCAAAAAGGAGAGGGACTGGGTAAGGTGCAGGGGAAAAAGTGCTGGCTGCCGTCAGAAACCATAAAGACGTGAAAGGCTTCCGAACTTGGGCTTGCTTGAGACCTCGTGGCAAAGTCATACATAGCCGCCATCACTCCTGTATCTGTCTCCCATTACATGAATGTTAAAACCTAGGATTATCTTTAGTATTAGGGTTAGGGAAGAGTCAAAATGGAGGACATCACCACATGGTTGGGGAGATATTGTACTGTCCTCACTGGTTCTGAAGTTAAAGATATATATGGCGTTAAAACTGGTAAGAGAAGATTCCAAGTGCGGCTCCATAGAGTTGGAGAGGAAATTCAGCATTTAACTAACACCATTCAGCTGGGTGCCTACAGAGCAGGGGTTGGGAACCTTTTTTGCCTGGAGAGCCACTTTTACCATTTATTTATTTATTTTTATCTCAGAAGAGCCACAAAAAGAGTTTTTTTAAATACATTTTCTTCTAGTTCTAAAAGTTATTGTGCTAGTAACTTGAAATGTAAATGGCAATGGGAAATGACAGAAGTTAACCACGTTACAGCGTAACGACATGAAGTTAACAACATTGACAACACAACACTCGAAATTGAACATTAGGCCTACCAGAGATTAATGCAATTTATTCAGTGAGGTGAAGCTTCTCGCAAGCATTGAGGCTTTGGTCGTTTAAACGCGAGCGCAGGTTCGTATATTTTT
Organism: Sprattus sprattus; assembly: GCF_963457725.1. Lineage (NCBI taxonomy): Eukaryota > Metazoa > Chordata > Actinopteri > Clupeiformes > Clupeidae > Sprattus > Sprattus sprattus. The sequence continues at coordinate 28,782,807 of NC_137922.1, read as the reverse complement.
CATATGTGAGAAAGATTTAGTTAAATTAAATAACTCAGATAGACCTACGTATTTGCCACGAAGCCTTGTCATTTTAATATAACTAGTATTGACTGTTATTTAAGCCTTCTACTAGGCTAGGCTGATCCCTTGATTACACGTTTTTTTTTCTCCGTATTTTTCTCCAACCCATTTCGTCCGAGAGCCCCGGCCGTCAGCAAAAGAGCCAGTGGTGGCTCGCGAGCCATAGGTTCCCGACCCATGCTACAGAGGCTCTGTGTTTTACTTTGGACAACCGAAGGAATGTAGACGCTGTAGAAGCTAAGAACATCTTGCTGCCCAGTGCACAGCTGAAATTTGTAAGATCTGCAACGTCACAGTGCAGTACAGCTCCGGTTTGCAACCTTTGCCAATAGAAAAACCATAGGTTAAAGGACTGTCCACGAGCTTATGCTAACAGAGTTAAAATGTCTGCAGCTCAATTACAAACTGAGTGTTCCATCTAGCGAACAGGCCCAGGTCGTTATACCAGCAGCACATGTCCCCAACATGGCCGACGCCACACCTGAACCTGATGGTAACATGGACAACGCCACACCTGAACTGGTTAGTAATGATGAGGCCCCAGAAACTCTCATCTCCCAGGCCATTGGTGAGATAGAAACCAGTCTTCTTTAATCAGTGAGTGAGAACACAGTTGAGGGTAGCTGGGATCTCCAAAGCCAACCTGACGAGTTAGAGTCTGCAGTTTCCAACACTGGGAGTCTTTTTGAAACATCAAGTTCCGGAAGCCTTTCACCTGCCCTTTCTCCCCCTAGTGCATGGGTTCTCAAAGTGCGGCCCGGGGGCAAATGGCGGCCCGCGGAAACATTTCTGGCGGCCCGCAATAACATCTAATATTATCTGTAAGATCTGTAAAACTATTAAAACTGTACATTGCTTTCAAAGGATGAATTTCCGTTTAGTGGTGTTTCACTAGCCTGACTACGTCAGACTTTTCATCGCCGGCTGTTTTTGAGTCCAAGCCAATCAGAAAAGAGAAGGCGGGCTGAGAGCCGTGACTGACAGAGCGGGTACACCAATGATTTTAAACTTCAAACGAGCGCCCCGTCATGCGAAAATAAACGTTAACGTTTTAGCCATTTGTCGCGATCAGTCGTTAGCTGCTCACACTTGACCTAACTCCCAGAAGGTTATCAAAGGAACAAGGAATATAGGCACATAGGACTGTTGGGGATTTTGTGTGCACTGCAATTATTCTCAATGTTTTGCCAGAGTTAGCCTGTTATTTAATTTAAATGTGTTTGGTGCTTTGGTAGCTGGTATTGCCCCTTAATAAGGCCTATGCTGGGCAAGGCACAATGAGATTGTTCTTTAAGTTATTCACAAAATGGACTGCACCTAGGACTGTTTGGTATTGTGTGCATTGCAATTATTCTCAAGGTTTTGTCGTTAAAATGTGTTTATGGCAACAAATAGGATTTTTTTTCTTCTGTTTTCTTCCACCCCCCTGGCGGCCCTCACTTCAATGTTGGGTTCCTGAATTGGCCCTCACCTATCAAAACTTTGAGAACCCCTGCCCTAGTGGATAACAGCTGGAAGGACTAGCAGCAGAAAGAGGGTCCTCACCACCTCCTCTGGGTTGGCACAGTGGGATGCCTAAACTACCTGGGCCCCTAAATCCCCCCTCGAAACTCCCTTTTTGTCACCTAGTGAGGTCCTTGTCTTCTCTGAAGCGACCCAAAAGACAAAAAGAGCCTCACCTACAAACAGCTCCACAGCCAGACCGTCAAAGAAAAAGAAACGTGAGAAGAAAAGAAACAGCAATATATAGACAAATAGTGACCGACATTTCCCTCTCTCATCATTATGGATGCTTTCAAAATAACAACCATTAATGTGCAAGGTATTAATGATCCAGTGAAATGTACAGCAATTTTTTAACACCTAAGAACGCTTAAGAGTGATATGTATTTCTTACAGGAATGCTGGCTTTCATTTAAAGAACATTATAATACTTTACAAGTAAGATGGACTCAGGGACCTTCAGTATGGTCAGGAGACAACCTAAATACAGTGGGGAAAATAAGTATTTGGCCACTTGTAAAGAAACGTGTGATCTAGAATTGTAATGGTAGGTGAATTTTAACAGTGAGAATCAGAATATCAACAAAAAAATCCAGAAAACTGAATTTTATAAGATTTATGACTTTATTTGCATTTGATGCAAAAAAATAAGTATTTGAACCCCCAAGCAAAAAGCAAGAATTCTGGCTTCCAATGGCCAGTTATGTGCCCAAGAAGCACACAGATTAGTCCTCATTAGGTCTAACTAGGCCTCATTAGGTCTTCTATAAAAGAAACCTGTCCAAAGAATCTTACTTCACACCTTCAACCTCACCACCATGGGCAAGACCAAAGAGTTGTCCAAGGACGTCAGAGATAAGATTGTAGACCTGCACAAGGCTGGAATTGGCTACAAAACCATTGGCAAGCAGCTTGGTGAGAAGCAGACAACTATTGGTGCGATTTTTCATAAATGGAAGCAACACCAAACAACTGTCACCCGCTCTAGGTCTGGGGCTCCATGCAAGATATCCCCTCATGCAGTATCGGTGATCATCCGAAAGGTGCAGAATAACCCCAGAACTACACAGGGGGAGCTTGTGAATGATCTCAAGGCAGCTGGGACCACAGTCACCAAGAAAACCATTGGCAACACACTACGCCGTAATTCTTTGAAGTACTGCAGCATTCGCAAGGTCCCCCTGCTCAAGGAAGCACATGTACAGGGCCATCTGAAGTTTGCCAATGAACACTTGAATGATTCTAAGGATTCTTGGGAGACAGGATGTGTTCAGATGAGACCAAAATCAAACTCTTTGGCATCAACTAGACTTGCCGCGTTTGGAGTGGGAAGAATGCTGAATATGACACCATCCCCACCGTCAAGCATGGTGGTGGAGACATTATGCTTTGGGCTATTTCTCTGCCAAGGGTACAGGACGACTCCACCGCAACGAGGGGACTATGGATGGGGCCATGTAACGTGGAATATTGGGCTTGAACCTCATTCCCATCCATTGAAACGCAATCCATTGAAACGCAACCTTAAGGATTTGGAGAGGATCTGCAAAGAGGAGTAGACCAAAATCCCTCCTGAGATGTGTGTAAACCTGGTGACCAACTACAAGAAATGTCTGACGTCTGTGCTTGCAAACAAGGGTTATTCCACCAAGTACTAAGTCAAGTTGTGCTAGGGGTTCAAATACTTATTTTTTGCATCAAATGCAAATAGTCATAAATGTTATAAAATGCAATTTTCTGGATTTGTTTTGTGATATTCTGTTTTTCACTGTTAAAATACACCTACCAGTACAATTCTAAATCACACATTTCTTTGCGAGTGGCCAAACTTGCAAAATCGGCAGGGGTTCAAATACTTATTTTCCCCGCTGTATGGCCTCTGGCATTGGGATGCTTTTCAGAGCTGGTAACACTGAACTTCAAAGAGTCCAGGTTATCCAGGAAGGAAGACTTCCCTGTGTTGGTACCCTATTTTGTTTAGCAACCATCATGTGATTTTAGCCGGCGATTTCAGCTGAGTCTTAGAAAAAGATCAAATAACTAAAACAGGGAAATACACAGACAGTAGTTCTGATCTATTGAACAATAGTATAAAAGACTTCAAATTGACTGATGCCTACAGGAAGGAACCAATGGAGTAGTGAATTCACGCATTGATCTGACTCTGATGTCGCAGGGTCTTGCTGCGAGACACAGTTGAGGCACCGGTATTTTTTCCAGACCACTCAAGCTTGACCTGTAGGGCGGATGTCCCTGGGACCACAAGAACTGGACCAGGATACTGGAAACTAAACATCACTCTCTTGGAAAAAAGGGAAATTGAACAACGCTATGAAGAACATTTCCATGATTGGACATCCTTAAAGACTCTTTTCCATTCGTCTACTGAGTGGTGGGAGGAAAGGGGCAAACAAGAAGCATTTGAATCATTTGCCTTGCTTGTAATCATTATATCCAGTCTGTTTTCGTTTAGCCTTTCATCCGTCTTTTGTTCGTCTTTGTTTATATCCACTTTCCTTCTCGTTGTCGTGTTGCCGTTATCCAAAGTCGATGCCGTTGTCCCTTCCGTGTTCAAATCATTGATCTTGCTAGTAATCCTTTTATCCAGTCCGTTTTTGTTTATCCTTTAACAGCCTTTGTTTAAATCCAAATTCTTTCTCTTTGTCGTGTTGCCATTGTCCTTAGTTGTTGCCTTGTTGCCGTCCGTTTTTGGGGTAAATCCTTATTTCGTGTGCCCTTTTCCTTTCCGAGTTCGGTGCCACAAGATCTGTCCATTTTGAGAGTTTTGACAAACTGCCGGGTTCCCTTTCAATACAAATAAACAAAATTAACACTAACGAACGTACTTAATCAAAACAAAAAAAATCAAACAAACAAACAATGAATTTCAACGAAATTGAGGGAGCCTTTCTCCCTCTATTACTGCCAACCGGTGACTTTGCAATCTCACAAACGTGGGCGTGCTCAGTGTGGTATGGCCGTAAGCAATTTCTGCCTGACAAAGGGCCTCATTTATAAAACGTACTTACGCACAGAATTGATCTTAGACTGTGCGTGCGATCAAATCCACGTCTAAGTACAGATTTATAAAAAACGTTTTAGACGTAGAAAAGGACGTATCTCTACGTCTGGTTTTAGTTCGTGTAAGTACATTTCCTTGTGGCAATACTGGAGTACTGCAGGAATTCTGAACTCTCCGAGCGCCGTTTCATCATCATCATTGTCACCACCATAAGGGCTAATGGTGAAAGGCCAACGTAATGTTTTGCTCAATAAAATCAATTAAACAATTACAATAATTCACATATTCATGAAATTCACGTCTGATAGGTATTCATTTTAATTCCACACGTGTAAAACATTTTGCTCAATCTATAGCCTATACAAAGCCTGATAGTTATTTGTTTTCAGAAGGAGATATGGCTGCACTGTCTTTATTAGAAGATATTGCCAACCGGGCAATAAGGAGAGAGCGGGTGTTTCGTGATCGCGCCGGCTTTCTGGCAGGGGAAGACTCACAGTTTATAAGCAGGTACCGCTTGCCAAGAACTCCTTAGTTAGAGCTTTGCTACAGGCACCTTCCAAAGGGAGATTGGAGGCCGGTTCGGTATAGCACAGTCAACGTTCAGCAAACATCCACACCATAAATGTACAACTCATTTGTGATGCCAATATGGTCATCCTGAAAGCAGTAGCACGCTGGCCAGGGTCGACACACGACTCCTTCATCTTGCGTAACTGCAGCGTTGGGAACTGACTGGAGGATGGATGATCCTAGCCTGTTGTGTGCTACACAACATATGTTTAAGCCGTGGCATAGAGCTACCAGAAGAAGAAATGAGAAAGGACCCTGACGACGACCCTCCCATCCCCGCTGGCGAGAACATACAGATCACTGCGCTGAGAAGAAGGCGGGAGCTAATTCACCGCTTATACCAACAGGTAAATAATGTTGATAAGAATAAATGCACACATATTCACATTTTCTTGAATATTTTATTTCGCTAGTTTGCTCAAGGAACCGGCAATGTGTGGTTCATGTTTTCCAGAGCCTGGCGCACTTTCCAGAGTTCCCCAACAACCTGACTGACAGACTCATTCAAGTCCTGTTGTGTTTGTAGGACGGCCTCGGATAAGACTGTGGCATGATGGGCCGAAGACGAAGCTGGTGATGGCCGGCGAGGCCCCGATGCTGGTGCCGCAGGTGCTGCTGCCGCAGATGGCTCTTCTGGTGCTGCTCGTGCCGCTGTTGTGGCTCCCGCAGATGCGGCTTCTGGTGCTGCTCGTACCGCTGTTGTGGCTGCCGCAGATGCGGCTTCCGGTGCTGCTCGTGCTGCAGGTGTGTCTGCCACAGGTGCGTGTCTTGGTGCCTGTCTTTCCCCAACTCTCCTCCTTATGGGTTGTTCGTCTGCACCAATAAATGTGTAGAATTACAACAGAGTTTCAAGTTTCATTATTCAATAAGCAAAACTCACTTGATTTGAACTAAATGTTACATACCTTCTTAAGCTCCGGCAGACAAAAGGTCTGTGTCGCCCTCCACGCACACACCTTTGACCGCTTCCTCTCCGATGATCTCGTATATTTTTTCGTCCTCTGGACTGAGAGTGAATGTGGCTCCACCACCCCCTGTCTCCCTCAACATTCACATATGCCTGGCAAGGCGCTTTTTTGAGTGCAACTTTAAATCTGCCCATTTTTTTTTAAACCTCAGGCAGGGTCCTCTGATTTCCCCCGTCCTCGTTAACGGCTTGGGTAACACCTTGCCAGGCTACGTATTTTGTTTGGGCAGTAGACTGCCAGACAGGCTTCCAAAAAGGGTGTTTGCCTGCATCGCCACCTCCCTGAGCAATACAGCGATTTCGGCCTCGCTGTAGTTTTTTTTTCTTGTGTCTTTTTTACTCACCAGTTTGTGCCTTGAGTGCCTTCAATTTATATGCTTATTATATTAAGTAGGGGCGTTTTGAAGGCGGAGATGTGAGAACATTCAGCTGCGCACAATTCCACGATCATTTGTGATTTAAAAACGCAGGAATGGCGTACACATTCCGAAAAAATCTTAGATCAAATGTAGGATGGTTTCTACACAACTTTTTATAAATGAGGCCCAAAGTCAGCCTCATAAAGCTCACGTGTTTCGGGACGTGCAGACAGACAGGCTGGCAGGCAGGCAGACAGACAGACAGACATACAGAAAGACAGACAGAGAGGCAGGCAGGCAGAAAAAAAAGAAATGAAAACCCAAAAGCCTGTTGCAAGTTAAACTGGCTGAATTGTGCTGACTGCTGCGGCCAGCAGGGGCGCGCTGGGAGGCAGAGACAAAATGCTTACAGCACCTGATCGGCCCTTTCCTTTTCAATTTAATGATCAGTGATATTTTTGAACAAATAGAGGATGTAAGAGTCAACAGAGCATTATATGCTGATGATGGAGCTCTGTGGATAAGAGGGAGAAACATTGGAAACATTACAGCTAAAATGCAACAAGCTATAAACAAGGTTGAGAAATGTGACTTTGAATGGGGTTTTCATTTATCGGTCGAAAAAACACAAATCATCTGTTTTTCAAAGAAAAGAATTAATCCTGATGTAGAAATTAAGCTCTACGGACAAGTAATAAAGCAAGTCGACACCAATAGGTACCTGGGAGCAGTGATGGAATGTAACAAAGTATTTTTACTTTGTTACTGTACTTCGTTACATTTTTACGTATCTGTACTTTACTTAAGTAAAAATAATAGTGCATACTTTTTACTTTTACTTCGTTAAATTTTGCAGCTATTATCTATACTTTTACTCCGTTACATTTCTACAATATGTGTCGTTATTCGTTACATTTTATGAACACAGTTTCGCCAAACTGTTGCCTACACAAAAATATGGATTGCGTTGCTTCAGGACGTTTCAACCAATCAGGTGGCTCTATCAGCTCCAATGACAGCAGAGTGTGTATTTGGCAGCAGCACTACGGTAGCCTTGCCTGTTTTGACAAACAGCCTGACTAACAAACAACTTTTTAGCATGGATTCAGAGTCAGCCTCATCTGAAGACATGTTCAAGTTCAGAGGCCCCAAGAATAACTCGTGGAGGTTTCAGTGCGTTTCCTGTCTACCTCAAAAAAGGAGTTGCCAGCCTTCAAAATTCGCCTTCAAATTTGGAGAACCCGTCGAGTTATGCGGAGTTCTTGCTATGCTAAGTTAATGTCTATGACTTTTGCATATCGTATACGGTTACTGACATGATTTTATACTGTTATCTAGCTAAATACATGTTGACATACAGCAATAGCATCAAAAATAACACGATTGTACTTTGATTATTTATTTAACGTAGTGGTAAGATAAAGCTGGTAGTTTAGTAATGTCAAGCTAACGTGAAGATTTGCCTTTTTCTATTGACTGGTTATTGCCTGGCATGCAAACTTAATGCCTAGTCTTGGGTTACTCAATATGTTTTTTTTCTTTCTTTTCTGCAATCAATAGAGCATACAACTCTGCATTGACCAGTTTAACAACTCCATTTGTTTTTCATGTTTCATATTTCCATTTTTTACATGTTTACAATTAAATAAAAGATTAAAAGATATAAAATTGTGTCTTTATTGGTGTTAACTTTGCATATAATCCCTGGTAGATAACTTGGCATCCTTAGAATTGTAAGGTAGGGTGTTGTGAACAGTATTACAGACAATAGGCCCAATAAGTACACCAACCTTTCCAATTAACAAATGTTGTTGCTTATAATTATTAGGCTACTAGTAGTGACATCTGTAGAGGCATTTATTACCAGTCGCTATTTCTTTATCAAAATGGCACAGCCTAGACATTGAGAGACAACCCATTGCGTGAGTACTTTTACTTTTACTTTTAAAGTAAATTTAAAAGTGAGTTCTTTTTACTTTTTACTTAAGTAGGATTGTTGATGTAGTACTTTTACTTTTACTTTAATTTTCCTGGGTACTTGTACTTTTACTTAAAGCCCCATTATGCAACAATAATACTTCAGGATTAGGGATAGGATAAGCAGTTTAACCTTAAAATCACAGCTTAAAACAAATTGGCCCGCTACAATGACTTTTAATATGGAGGATCGCGTCCGTGCCATTGTCATACGAGGGTCCATAGGCATATAACTGCGTTCTGTAGTTTTTCCTGCCGCAGCCCGCCGCCCTGACTTGTTTACCTTCTGCCGATCTAGTAAGTAGCTTATTTTGCCGTCTTGCTTTGTCTTCTGTTGCACTTGCTTGATGTTTGACTGTGTAAGGACAGTCGTTGAGTAACTAGTAACTATAATGTCAGTCAGCAGCACATTTCAAGAGATTTCGTTAGTTTTAGCTGCTAGCATACCTTTAGCAAATAGCTATTGATCCGTTGTGCTGCTTTAAGTACTAAACTTCAGTACTTCTTCCACCACTGCCTGGGAGTGTGGTTCGATATTAAGTTAACTTTTAAGGAACACATTAAGAGGGTAATTGAGAAGGGGGTGAATGTATTGAAATGTTTAGCAGGGTACAAAAAGTTAATTAAAGATGGCAAGATGGCGGCGCCCTGTGAGGCTGCGGCCATGGCGGCGCCCGATAAGAATGTGTGTTTTATGTTAAATGTACCGTCAAAATCGTCTTCGAAAATCGCGTACAACAGGAGTACACTACTGGGACTTAGAAATAACAACAGCACAAAGGATATGTCCGGAGTTAACTTCGCCACGGATCAAGAAACTCTTCTCGGTCTAGGAATAATGTCCCAAGACAACGGACCCTCCGAGACAGCGGGCTCCCCCTCCCCCACCAGCCGAAACTGGAGGCAGCTGAAGCGGCAGTGGAGACGGAGGATAAGGCGAGGCTGCCGAGCCGGCATCACACACCGCTTGAAAAGAAACCCTCACAAAACAGCACTACCATCTATTCTCCTATCGAACGTCCGCTCGTTAGAAAACAAACTGGATTATCTCAAGCTGGATTTAACCACACAAAGAAACGTGAGAGAATGCAACGCCATCATTCTAACCGAGACGTGGCTTCACAACAACGTTCCGGACAGCGCAATTAAACTGGATGGGTTTGCAACATTCCGCGCTGACAGAAACCACGCCAGCACGGGTAAATCTCGAGGAGGTGGTGTGTGCATTTATATCAATCAGAACTGGTGTACAAACGCTGCAGTCATTACAAGTCACTGCTCAGAGAACATTGAGTTTTTAACCCTCAACTGCCGTCCATTCTACCTGCCGCGTGAATTCAATACCGTCAACATCACAGCTGTTTACCTTCCCCCCAGCGCCAACACAAAGGAGGCACTCTCCATTCTGTACAAATCTACAAAAGAGTACACTACAAAACACACACCCGGACTCGGTCTTCATAATCGCTGGCGATTTTAATCAGGCCAAATTGAAAACTGTTATGCCACACTATCACAAGTGTGTGAATTTTGCAACAAGGGGAGAGAACACACTTGACCAGGTCTACACCAACATCAGACAGGCCTTCAGAGCTGTTCCCCACCCCCACCTGGGTTCATCAGACCATCTCTCTGTTATGCTAATCCCAGCCTACAGACCTCTGTTGACGAGAAGCAAGCCAACTGTGAAACAGATCAGGACCTGGCCAGAGGGCTCCACATCAGCTCTACAGGACTGTTTTGAATGCACAGACTGGTCGGTTTTCAGGGAGGCGGCCACCACCAACCAGGACGTCAACCTCAACGAATATACAGACTCTGTAACTGGATACATAACAAAATGCATGGAAGATGTAACCGTCACCAAGGACATTATAGTGAGAGCAAATGAAAAACCCTGGTTCACCAGGGAGGTACGTGAGCTCCTGAGGGCAAGCAACGTTGCTTTCAAGTCTGGGGACAAGGAGGCCCTCAAGTCTGCCAGGGCCAACTTGCACCGGGGCGTGAGAGCAGCCAAGCGTGCATATGGACAAAAAATAAACTCACACTTCACTGACATAAAGGACCCAAGACGCCTGTGGCAAGGCATCCAATCAGTCACAGACTACAAACCATCCCCCCCACCGTGTGAGGACAACACAGACTTCCTCAACTCACTCAACACCTTCTTCAGCCGGTTTGAAGAAAATAACACAACAACACCCACAAAAAAACCCGTAAACCCTGACAGCACCACACTTCAACTGGACCCAGCGGACGTGAGGACGACCCTACTCAAGGTGAACCCCAGGAAAGCTGCAGGTCCAGACAACATACCTGGGCGTGTGCTCAGAGACTGTGCAGACTCACTCACCGACGTCCTCACAGACATCTACAACACCTCTCTGAACCAAGCCATCATACCAGCAAGTTTCAAAGCTACCACCATCGTACCACTACCCAAGAAGTCACCAGCATCATCACTGAATGACTACAGACCCATAGCACTCACTCCCATCATGATGAAGTGCTTTGAGAGACTGGTAAAGGCCCACCTAACATCCACCCTCCCCACTACTCTGGATCCATATCAATTTGCCTACCGCCCCAAGCGCTCCACTGATGACGCCATAGCAAAAGCACTCCACCTCTGCCTGGCTCATCTGGAGACCAAAAACAGTCACGCACGAATGCTGTTCATTGACTTTAGCTCTGCGTTCAACACAGTCATCCCTCAACATCTGGTGGACAAGCTGAGTACAATAGGCATCAGCACTTCACTGTGCAACTGGCTGCTGGACTTCCTCACAAACAGACCGCAGACAGTCAGAGTCGGAAACAACTCCTCAGCGACCACCATCATTAACACGGGGGTGCCGCAAGGATGTGTGCTATCTCCCCTGCTGTTCACGCTGATGACCCACGACTGCTGTGCCAAATTTGAAACAAATCACCTCATCAAATTTGCAGATGACACAACAGTGGTGGGCCTCATCAAAGACAACGATGACTCAGCATACAGAGAGGAGGTACAGCTACTCACCAACTGGTGTGAGAGGAACAATCTGCTTCTCAATGTCAACAAAACAAAAGAAATTACCGTGGACTTCAGGAAGAAAAAACCAACACACATCCCACTCATCATCAACGGCAGTGCAGTAGAGTCTGTGAAAAGCACAAAGTTCCTGGGAGTGCACATCACAAATGACCTGTCATGGACTACCAACACCACCGCGCTGGTCAAGAAGGCGCAGACACGACTCCACTTCCTGAGAAGGATGAGAAGAGCTGACCTCTCCACTTCTGCCCTCACCATCTTCTTCAGAGGTGCTATTGAGAGCATCCTGATCAGCAACGTCTCTGTCTGGCACGGCAGCTGTCTAGCTGCAGACAAGAAGGCACTGCAGAGGGTGGTGAGGACAGCAGAAAAGATCATCAGGTCACCACTACCAGCCATTCAGGAACTGTACACTTCACACTGTTCCAAGCGGGCACTGAACATCATCAAAGACACAACTCATCCAGCACACAGTCTGTTCTCGCTTCTACCATCAGGGAAGCGGTACCGCAACCTGCGGGCCCGCACAAGCAGGCTGAGTAACAGCTTCTTTCCACAAGCCATCAGACTCATCAACACACTGAAGAAAACCACATGAACATTCCAAAGTCACTTCACCATGCCACTGGCACTTTACTGTTGCACTTTACTTTACTGTTGCACCTATTGACCACTGATTGTACTTCTGCTGCTATGTGTGTGTGTGTGTGTGTGTGTGTGTTTGAGAGAGAGAGATTATTGTCAATGTCTTGTTTAAATGTTTTAAACTGCACATTAGAGACTGGTCAAACGCAATTTCAAACCTCTGTGTTAACCCTGTTACATAGATTTTTGACAATAAAGTACACTTGACTTGACTTGACAACTGGGAAGCTTCAGGGACATCTCTAAAAATAATTTATACTGCTCTGATAAGATCAGTTTTTGACTATGGCTGTATTGTGTACAGATCTACATCTATCATTAACAAACATACATCAGGAAACTGTGAGGTTTGTGGAGTAAAAGAGGATGTAAAACATGTGTTGTTAAGATGTGAAAGATTCTCTAGACAGAGAGAAAAAAATGAAAAGAGCTGTTAGTGCAGCAAAGCAAGTCTTTTCCTTGGAGACGTTATTGGGTGAGCCAAGAACAGGAAATATTACAAGTTCTATAATATCATATATCAAAGAAACACAATTAGCAAACAGGATTTAGAATTTTTGTTTTGTTTGAATTGTTTTGTTATATATTTTAATTTTTTATTTTTATATTTGATTTCGTTCAGTTTTCTTTAAAGACCCCAATGATCTGCACCTCAATCCAGTAGATGGCGGTAATTCACTTTGATTGTAAACTGCCATAAAACCTAACAGAAGAAGAAGAAGAAGAGACGACGGGTCTGCTTTTCTCTGTCGTACACAACTCCCACATGTAAAGGCTCTGCGTGAACTGCACGCAGGTAACCCACATGGTCCGGCTCCTTTGGCATCAGTCGGGAACACTGTGGGCTTAGATTTCTATCAACTATCACATTTTGAAGGTTCTGTTTAAAACATTTTGGAACAGATCATCGTTACAAGATGGCGCAGTTGCAAGCGAGGTTCTTAACTGACAATAAAAAGTAAGTTTTTTGCTCGCTAAACCACAAAACTAGCAGGCTTCCCTTGCTAACATTGGTTAGCTATTTAGCTAGCTAGTTATCAAGCTAAGTTGGTTGCATCCCCTCTATGACTCGCTAGCTACTTAGTGTCAACACTACTGTAATGTTATACTTTTTGGTTAAACTCCGTTTGTATTGTCATCGTTGTCTGTCAGACGTTGAAGTGTTTTATTAGTTATAATGTGGCTGTCAGTCGGTATTAAGATGTAACGTTACTGTTTTCTTGTAGTTTAACGTTACGTGTCTTCAACATGTGTCCTCATGAACATTATGGGCTGAGCTACTGTTTGATGGCAGTAATACTAATGCTTATTTTATATTATATTATTTTATTTTCCAGGTATGTTGTAGATGATGTCCCGTTTTCTATTCCGGCCACGTCAGAAGTTCCAGACCTCAGTAACGTCATTAACAAACTACTGGAAGCGAAAAATGGTGAGGTTTTAACGAACTTAGGCTATATATTTTATAATCAATATATGCCACTCAGACGGTCTTATCATTGTAGTGTTCTACGGTGGTGAAAATAGTGTTGTGAATACTTGGCTTAACTGGCTTTTGATGGGCAAGTTCTGATCCCACTCAGCTAAAAGGCAGTCAGGATTTGACTATTGACTTATAACTTCTTTCCAGCCTCTCACAGTCATGTTGACTTTGACTTCCTGGTTCTGGGACAGTTTTTGCGTACATCACTGGCCAATCACATGGATGCATTTAACATCTCGACAGTAAGCCCCAAAATGCTCTCTCTCTCACACACACAGCCTTCACACACCTTCTCCTAACTTTGCTTCTAACTCCTGTCTAGTTGTTGGTTCCTAATGTGGTGTGTGTGTGTTTGTTGCGCAGGAAGACGTGGTTGAGATCGAGTATGTGGAGAAGTTCACAGCACCACAACCAGAGGAGTGTGTGATGCACGATGATTGGATCAGCTCAGTAGAGGCCGACTCTGAATGGTGGGTGTGGGTTTGGTGCCCATTCATGAGGAGTGTGTGTGAGAGTCTGCGTGCGTTCGTGCGGTTGTCTGTGTGTGTGTATGTCTCTGTGTGTGTATGTCTGTAGGTGCGCGTTGTAACGGTTTTAACTAGGGTTAAACTTCTAGTCAGAGTCATTACAAAGGACTCAGTTTGATTAACACCATGATATTCTAATACAGTGCTAAAACTGAACCCCTTTTGGACTGAGATGACTGAATATTTCTTAATGTTTTAAACAGCAAAATTCAAAACAGGAGTCAGACTCAATTTTCAATAGTCATGGATATATTCAGAAGAAACAGCACAATGCAGTATTCAACAAAAAACGAATCCAGTACAGTATTCAACAAAAAACTAATCCAATACAGTATTCAACAAAAAATAAAACAATGTGGGGTTAGAGAAAGTTTCCTTGAGATGAAACCAGAGTGTATGAGAAAGTGACTGTGCGGGTGGGTGTTTGTGCTTAATTGCCGCCAGGTGAGGGTGATAAAGACCAAGCGGTCACAGTTCAGGTGGTCCGGGGATTAGTCGTTGATTTGGGTAATGTCCATGGGGAAAATGTTTCAGTTATATGATAAATGTTTGCCATTCAAAATGTAACAAACTATATAAACAATTCCCGTTCAGAAATGTAACAAAACTCAACCCCCTGGCTCATACAAACATTCCCCTTTCAACATGTAACAGAACTTTGGCTCATATACACAATTCCCGTTCACAAAACAAACCAAAAATAGTCGTTAGTAATTCAAAATCAAATTTGGAAAGTTCGACCAGTCTGGAGTCAGTCAGTAAACGTCTTTGTTTGCTGCTCGGCGAAACTAGAAGGATTTTCCCGAGTGTCTGGGGCCGAGTGTCTTCTAAGATCAGAGAGCTTTACGGTTAGGCCACTATGGTACTCACTCGTCCTCCGCTGTTTTACCGCTTGGCGAAACCTCAATGTATTTGCACCGGGGCACGGAGTGCGGCTGCCGAGGCCACAGCAACACGAACCCAAAACAGTAGCCTACCGTCCCTCTCCGGACCACCAGGACGATACTGGCGTTGTCTCCCTCTCACCCTCTCCGCTTGTCAAATCAAACTTTTTAAAGAACCCGCGGCTGTTGATTAGCTGCACCGGGCGCAATGGGGGGCGAGTCAGAGGAATTCCTGCACTCTCTGTGCGTCTCCCTAACGGGTCGGTCACATTGATGCGTTGGAATCCGTTGATGCGTCAGGGTTAACGCATCCCCATTCGCTTTGAATAGGGTGACGTCATCCTTTGCCGAACTGAATTGTGGCTCCGTTTGGTTCGCGTGCGTTGCGTTTCATGCTTTGCTTGCGGCAAGAGTTGAAGAGCGTTGAACTTTTCGAGACGCAATGCATGTGTCAGCCAATCAAATTGCCTTTCATGCATAACTGACAGCACAGGTGCTAGCCAATCATATCCTGTATATGCGCACGTCTACAGAGCGGCAAGCAAAAAAAAAAAAAAATGGCGGACCAAGCTCCGTAGATGGTCGTATTTGTACCTACAAGCCGAGAAATAGAAACTGTACAATGTAAAAACCCCTTTATTGTAACTTAAAAATACATCTGATAGGATTTGCGAGGTGTCTGAGCACCCTATCTAATGTTAGCATGCTACCACTCACAGGGTTAACAGCTTGCTAGTGGCGTGATTGGTTTGTTCACCTGTCAATCTCACTATAACGTCTCTGGTATCAACAGAACCCCACACGCCAGACTGCTCCTCTGCCATCCGTTGGATCAATGCATTCCAACGCATCAATGTGACCGACCCGTTACAGGAGCGTCACAGCGCGTGTGTGTTTGTGTGTGTTTGTGTGTGTGCGTGTGCGAGCGCGTGCGAGCGCATGTGTGTGTGTGCGAGCGCGTGTGTTTGTGTGTCTTCAGCTCCTGAGTCTTGATCTATTTCGATACGAAAGTGTTTCTGTGACTGCAGTGTGTGTGGTGCTCTGATGCCTCTCTCTGATTGGCTCTCAGGATCCTGACGGGATCCTATGATAAAACGGCACAGATCTGGTCTCTGGAGGGCAAAGCGGTCATGACAGTGGCGGGACACACAGAGGTGGTGAAGGACGTCGCCTGGGTCAGGAGAGGTGAGTATGTCAAACCACACACACACACACACACACACACACACACACACAGACATATACACACTTATGAGTGTGTCGACCTACCTGTTGTGTGAGACGCGCACACACACACACACACACACACACACACACACACACACACACACACACACACACATACATACACACTTATGAGTGTCAAACCTACCTGTTGTGTGAGACGCACACACACACACACACACACACACACACACACACACACACACACACACACACACACACACACACACACAGTTATGAGTGTGTCAAAGGTTATGCTTGGAGGTTATGCTCCTCTGGTTCTGTGTGCTCTGATGCGTGTGGGTCTGGTTCTGTTGTGCATTGATTATGTGCTCTGACGCGTGTTGGTCTGGTTCTGTTGAGTGTGTTCTCTGTCGCGCGTGGGCCTGGTTCTGTTGAATATGAGCACTGACGCATGTGGGTCTGGTTCTGGTTCTGTGGTCCAGACGGGCTGACCTCTCTCCTCCTCACGGCCTCCCTGGACCAGACGGTTCTGCTGTGGGAATGGAACTCGGAGCGGAACAAGATCAAGGCCCGTCACTGTTGCCGTGGACACGCAGGCAGTGTGGACACCATCGCAGTCGATCCCACACGGACAAAGGTGTGTGTGACCGTGTGTGTGTTAGGGCTTTGACTCCGAACTTCGAAATTCGAATATAATTCGAATATCAAAAAATAAATAAATATTCAAACGAATATTAGGCAGCCCTTAATATTCGAACTTGTTATGGGCATTATTTTTTTGTAAATGTCTTTGCTTGAACGTTGTTTTCAATTCAGATTCCGAAGCTTTTTCAGGCATGAAGTTGTGTGAATCGCGAGCTCGTTAGCAAGGCTGTCATTGGCAGTGGCGGTCCGTGCATTTCACGACTAGGCCTTCAGCGATGTCCTACACGACAGTTAAACTGAGTGAATCCACCTCTTAATACCATTATTATTTGACGCCATGGCTCTCGAGCCATGTATTTATACAGAAAGGCAGTATAAGTGAGCATTGCATCACCTTAACATAGTCGAGTACAACAGACTTTATTAATATTTCCGGAGCATTTAAAATCAATACACCCGTATTAACAATTAAGAGTAGTAAACTCTCAGTTATATGATCGCTTGGATACTGTCACAACTTCAGGGGCGATTTTCAGGGATTAGTCTACAAAGTTGTATTTAGTCCACCGAAAGTAGCCTATGTGAGCTTTAACAAGTTTGTCCACTAAACATCGCATTGTCCCACCTGCAAAGCAATTACATTAAACTGACCCGATCCTCACGATATCCATTTTTTTCTTGAAAGGTCCGTCTTGAAAGTGGCGTTTCTATTATATTAGCGACCAGATCGATATCTCCTTCTCCTTCAGCCATTGTGGGTTAAAAATAAACTTAAATTTCCTTTTTCGCTAATTCACCACCACCATTCGCCAACTAAAATGAGCACTTCCTGAGGCACTGCGTCAGTCTGCCGCACTAGTGCGTATCCAATCAAAGTGCGTGTACGTGTCACGTTCAACGTGATGCCTGCTAGCTTGCCCCAACTTGAATTCTGATTGGTTATCACAACTGTCTGTTTCAGTTCATTCAATTTAAATGATTTAAAAGTTCATTGACGTTGACTGATACACTGCCCTCTGGTGGACAAAACATATACAACTTAAGTTTTATACCATATAGGTCTTACTGAAGGCATTTAATGGTCAAACTATTATTAATAAATATTCGAATATATTCGAATATTAATATTAATAAACAAACGAACTTCGAATATGATTTTTAGGCAAAAGTCAAAGCCCTAGTGTGTGTGAGGGTGTGTGTGTGTGTGCGTGTCCGTGTGTGTGTGTGTGTCCGTGTGTGTGTGTGTGTGTGTGTGTGTGTGCGTGTGTGTGCGTATACGTGTTTGTGTGTGTGTGTGAGCGTGCCAGGCTGGGGTAGGGGTATGATAGGACTTAGACTTTTGCCATCACTGCGTGTGTTTGTTAATGAAGTTGTGTGCTTCTGTCTGTCTGTTTGTAGTTCTGCAGCGGCTCCTGGGATAAAATGCTCAAGCTGTGGTCTGCAGGTACATATGCCCTCCGTTACCCCCATAATACCCTCCGTTACCCTATAATACCCCATGCATACGCCCTCTGATTCACAAGCATAACATCACACAGCCTGATGGGATTTGTATGCTCTGAGCAGTGCCTGATGGGATTTGTATGCTCTGAGCAGTGCCTACAGAGGAAGAGGATGAGGTGGAGGAGCCAAACAGACCCAGGAAGAAGCAGAAGACAGACAAGCTGGGACTGACACGGGTGACCCTCTCTCTCTCACACACACACACACACACACACACACACACACACACACACACACACACGCTGGGATTGACACGGGTGACCAAGGACCTTCTGTTCTACTGAACCTCTCGTCATCTAGCTCCCTCTAGTGGCCACAGAGTTAAAATACACATTAAACTTCACTGTCTAAGTGAAGTGGCTTTTAGGAAGAAATATATCCGCTCTAGCTGCTAGTCACGCCAGCTGCTTGTCTTTGTTGTCTATAAACGACGGATACGGGACTTTAATTCAGCGCTTTTTAAGTAAAGGATGATGTGTGTCTAATAGAGCTCTGTTTGTGTATTGGTAATGTTGTTTGGAGGCTCAAGGGCCCTCGTCTCACACACTCTGGAATACCCCCTGATCACCCCCCTGGTGACTGTCGGGGCACACGGAGGCAGTGTCCTTGCTCTCACATACCCCCTCAGACGCCCCTGGTGTCTCTGATACCCCCTAATATCCCCTGCTTCCCCTCAGACGCCCCTGGTGGCTGTCTGGTCACACGGAGGCGGTGTCCTCGCTCTCACACACCCTCTTATACTCCCTCAGACGCCCCTGACTAATACCCCCTGCTCCCCCCTCAGATGCCCCTGGTGACTCTGTCTAGGCACACGGAGGCAGTGTCCTCGCTCTCATACACCCCCTGATACCCCCTGCTTCCCCTCTCAGACGCCCCTGCTGACTCTAATACCCCCTGCTCCCCCCTCAGACGCCCCTGTTGACTCTGTCTGGGCACACGGAGGCGGTGTCCTCGCTGCTGTGGACGGACAGTGAGGAGATCTGCAGTGCATCCTGGGACCACACCATCAAGCTGTGGGACGCTGAGACGGGCAGCCAGAAGAATACACTGGTGAGGGACACACACACTCACACACACACACACTCGCCCCCGGCTCTGTCCGTCTGTCTGTCCCTGTCCCTGTCTTTTTCTTCTGTCTTCTCCCACACTCCTTCATCCTTTCATTCTGCCCCCCCCCCCCCACCCCTTTCTCTTGTCTCTCTCCACTCTCTGAGACTGACTAATGACCTTTAACCTCTCCACTCTCTGAGACTGACTAATGACCTTTTATCTCTACACTCTCTGAGACTGTCTAATGACCTTTGACCTCTCCACTCTCTGAGACTGTCTAATGACCTTTTGTCTCCTCAGACGGGCAGTAAGGTGTTTAACGTTGTGACCTTTAACCTTTTGTCTCCTCAGACGGGCAGTAAGGTGTTTAACGTCGTGAGCTACTCCCCGCTGTGCCGGCGGTTGGCTTCTGGCAGCACCGACAGACACGTCCGCTTGTGGGACCCCCGGGCCAAAGGTTGAACCCTGCAGAGCCCCCAGAGACACACACACATAACACACACACACACACACATAAACACACACACACTCTCACACACACACTCTCTCTCACACACACACACACACACACACACACACAAATAATCATAACACAAGGTTGGACCCTGCAGACCCTAACCCAGAGGCGCGCACACACACACACACAGATATCATAACACATACACAAACACACACACACACACACACACACACACAGATATCATAACACAAAGTTGGCCAGACCAGTGATCACGTAGATATTACTGCAAAAACTTTTTAGTCGTTACAAAATCCAATATGCCATTATGTTAATAGTTGGTTATTTGTTGCAGAAAGGTCCCTTTTCCATAATTTTGGGAGTGTTGTGCTTTGCAGCGTTGAGATTAATTTGTTGTTGTTGTTGTTGTTGTGTCCACTCAGACGGGTCTCTGGTGCTGCTGTCCCTGACGTCACACACAGGCTGGATCACTGCGGTGGACTGGTCTCCAAGCCATGAACACCAACTAGTGTCAGGATCCCTGGACAACATCGTCAAGCTCTGGGACACCAGGAGGTGTGGAACTCACTCTCACACACACACACACACACACACACACACACATACACATATAGACACACACACACACACACACACACACACACACACACACACTCTCACTCACTCTCATATACACACACACACACTCTCACTCTCTCACACACACACACATACATACATACATACACACACACTCACACACCGAAATTTCCCTCGGGATTAATAACATATCCATCCATCTATCTGTTTCATCCTGGTCTCCTGCAGCTGTAAGGCTCCCCTGTATGACCTGGCGGCCCATGAGGACAAAGTGCTGTGTGTGAACTGGACGGAGAGTGGGGTGAGCGGCACATACTGTTTACGTGTGTGTGTGTGTGTGTGTGTGTGTGTGTGTGTGTGAGTGAACTGGATGGAGAGTGGGGTGAGAGGCGGTGTTTCCATTTGTGTTTGTGTAGTTTGTCTGTCGTTTGTGTAGCTTGTCTGTAGTTTGTGTACATCTATCTGTAGTTTGTCTGTCGTTTGTGTAGCTTGTCTGTAGTTTGTGTACATCTGTCTGTAGTTTGTCTGTCGCTTGTGTAGTTTGTAGTCTGTAGTTTGTAGTTTGTCTGTTGTTTGTGTAGTTTGTCTGTGTTTCAGTACTGAGTGTGCTCATGTTCAAAGGCTGTGGAGATTATTTTAAAACCTTTATGGCTGTGTTGTGTTTGGGGATGGGTTAGGGATGCCTTGACGGAGTGTTAACCTAACCCTAACCATAGAGGGAGTGTAGCTTTTGGAACTCTTACTGTGTTTCTTGGGGTTTGTGTGTTTGGCTTGTTTGTGTTTAGTGTGTTTGGCTTGTATGTGTTTACTGTGTTTATTTCTCTACTCCTCCAGATGATCCTGAGCGGGGGGGCTGACAACAAGCTTTACACGTACAAATACTCCTCCTGCATCACGGATGCTGGTGCTTAGCAACGCTGTGACGATGCACGTTGCCAGGGTGATTCAGCATTCTGCCTTAATAACCCTCAGCCCAGAAGAGAGGTTCAGACGTGTTGGACATAAGATCTGAACTCTGACCCACACTCTGGGCTCAGCTGGTCTGGTCTGATGTGGACATTCAGAAACGCCTCTAACACCAGCAGCAGACTGGCATGGTGTCAGACTGGCATGATGTCATACAGTCAGACTGGCATGATGTCATACAGTCTGAGGAGGCTCTCATTGGGGTCTGATTTGTGATGTTTCATCTTTAGCCGTCTGTGTGAAATCAATGGTCTGTTTGTCGATGCTACAATACAAAAACACTTTTCTAAGTCTGGTTGTGTCTTGACTGTGTTCTTGTTAGGGTTGGGGTTAGGGTTAGACTGGCTGACTGCTGATGCAATGACTATTTTGAATGGAGTCAGCGGCTGATGACCTCATGTGTTTACTACGCCTTCCAGCCTCTCTGTGCTCTGCTGTTAATCCCTCCAGCCTCTCACTGTGCTCCTCTGTTCATCCTTCCATCCTCTCTCTGTGCTCCTCTGTTAATCATCCTGGCCTCAGTTATGTTTCTGTCCGGTCGTCCAGTGCAGATATATCAGGGCATGCAAAATTAATTGACGACATCACTAATTAGTTAAATGGGGACTCGGGCACACATGGAGACATATTTCAAATCTATCATGGACATATGACGGAAGATTTATTCAGCTTCAGTGATGATGAACTCAGGAAGTCATTTGTGTGGGCATTTGCCAAATAACTTTAGTTTTGTTGAAGTATTTAAAATGGGTAAAGATCCATGAACGTCTACACAAAAACGTCTTTACACTCGTTCTATGATCGCTTGGAGTGACATAACCTAACCACACGGGGGCGCCATACAAGTCCAGAGTCCGGCGTGTTTTGGCTCCCATGAGCTGTTGACTTTTATTTTGAAAGCTTAACGGATGGCGTCAAAGACGTGCAGTTTAAAAAGTTTGTCCACAACGATCTCAAGATCTCACCGAAGGTAAAGTATTGTATACACACACTACAGTTCAAATGAAGCGGATGTAAAACGTACTATAGAGAACTTGACTTTGTGCGATTTCTGTCGGAAGCTTACTAAAATAAGATAGCTAGCTAGCTATCAATCTAACGTCAGTGATGGAGTTTCATTAACAAACATTGGATGAGCTTCGTTCTTGTGATTTTCCAGGTAACGTTTTAACGTTGCACTAATATTATGTTTTTGTTATCATACAAAATCTATCGTAGCGAAGAATATGTCAGTGGCATCGTTTTAGCCACTGAGTTAAGCCAAACACGCTAAAACGCCTCTGGTTATGCTATCTTGTTAGTCTACAAAACGATACAAGAGACTTTTTGTTCTCAAAATATCTCTGTTTTATTATTTTGCTGAGAAAAAAAAATATGCTTGTGAATAATAAGCACAAAACCGGTTGCCAGTGGCGGCGGTCATTATTAATTTTCAGTGGGGTTTGCTCAAATATCGAACTAGTTAGTTAGCTAGTTGGTCTTGCCTAATGACCCTAGCCTATACCGTCGATTTGAAGAACAATTCTATGGAAATGGTTGCGGCGTCCTGAAGAGTTGCATAACACATTTACGCAACGATTCCCTTATCCTCTCCGATTAGCCCGTCCATTTCTGAAGAAACACCCGGGTGAGTGGAGTTAACGGCTCACCTTATGTCACCTGTGATTCAGCTTCTCTTGTCTGGCCCGTTATGTGTTGGATTTGATGTGCTAAATGCGTGGACATAAGAACCATGTCTATGGCGAAACCGGGTCGTTTATTGATCTAGCTCTTGCTCTCATTTACTTGAAGTGACAGATATGCCCAGGTTGGGGAGGAACCGCACAGACCCGGAGCCCTGGATCGAGCAGCTGGTTCGGAGTTTTGGGTCGACAGTACCGCAGGACAGGGCAGTGAAGGCTACCGTCATTGGAGTATGTCTGTGTGTTTCCGTCTGTACTTTACCAGTAGAGAGGAGCTGCTTCACTCAAGATAAATGTGTGCTAGTTGTTTGATTGTGTGTGTGTGTGTGTGTGTAGGCCAGAGACCTGACAGAATCCCAAGATGACACCGATGCGAGCTGTGTCATATTTCTCTCGGATGGAGTGGTGTTCATCCCTGCAGTGCTCACAACACAAGCCTGGACCAGAATGCAGGAGTGAGAGACACACACACACACACACACACACACACACACACACAGATATCACAACACAAGCCTGGACCAGACTGCAGGAGTGAGTGTGTTATCCAGCAGTCTCTATAACTCACACACACACACACACACACATTGTCAGTACCTCAAACACAAGTGTTTTTTTTTTGTTTTTTTTTAAATACTTGAAGTGCGGGAGTGCTAAATAGGCATGACAACAGCAGTCTAAAATGCTTAACTGAGTTTGTTTGTGTGTGTGTGTGTGTGTGTGTGTGTGTGTGTGCAATCCTTGTCAGTATGGAGGAGAGGGAGAGTTTCTCTGGACTGGAGAACGCCATTGTCTGTGTTAAGAACCTGCAACTGAACTTCCACATGGAACCTGAGCTGGTGGGTTCAAATGCACACACACACACCACAGTTTGAACCTGATCGGGTGGTTTAAATGCACACACTACAAACTACTTTTCCAACCGCAGTCATAAGCCCATTATGCTACCCTCTAAAGCCCTATGCCTTTCTAATCGGCTTCCAACAGATAGACACCTTTGTGTATTATTTCCTTGAGCGTGTGTGAGTGTGTGTGTGTGTGTGACACCTTTGTGTATTATTTCCTTGAGCTCAACCGATAGACACCTTTGTGTATTATTTCCTTGAGTTCAGTCGCGGTCCTCATCACTAGCCCCTGTAGTGCTGCATGGCCCTGCTCTGTTCTGAGTGTGTGTGTGTGTGTGTGTGTGTGTGTGTGTGTGTGTGTGTGTGTCGCAGTCCTCATCACTAGCTCCTGTAGTGCTGCATGGCCCTGCTCTGTTCTGAGAGGCACATTTGATCCTTAACCTGGCATAGGTGTTAGCAGAAGTATTGATTCAGCTGAATGGCCTCCATCCCGTGTTTGAGTTGCATGTCTAATTCCTGTAATTCCTTGATGTCTAATCCAGCTGTGTGTGTGTGTGTGTGTGTGTGTGTGTGTGTGTGTGTGTGTGTGTGTGTGTTGCATGCTGTAGGTGAGCTGCCGGTTTTACGTGACTGTCAATCAGATCAGCACCGTTGGCCAGGGGAACACTCACAGCGGAGTACCTAACTGGTAAGAAAGACACACACACACACACACACACACACACACACACACACACACACACACACAAACACAGTATGTGCCCCACAGCTCAAAACACATGTATACCGTATTTGCCCTAGAGCTCATCTTTACCTTAAATAATACTCTGTCTGGATCAATAATACTCTGGATCAATACAGTTCTACTCTCTAGGTAACCAGGGGCGGCGTGGACAAACGGGCATACCTGGCAGTTGCCCAGGGCCTCGGCCACCAGGGGGGCCTCGTCGCATTTCTGTTTTTTTGAATTTTTTTTTTTTGCTAATTAAAATAAATCACTTGTCATTGCAAAAATAATGACATTTCATAATAAGCATGAAAAACGATTATTTTATTTTCAGTATCAGCCTAAAATGTATCTTAATTCCATCATGGAACAAATTATTCCAGGTCACGTGACTTTTCTGTAACCGGACAATTTTTCGTGTGGTAACGTGTGTGGTTGCAAAGTAAAGCGTGAAATAATTTTTAGTGGCAGTGAGAAAAGAAAGAGGAAAGGGCAGGATGAGAAGTTCAGGGAGAAATTACCTAAGGTAACACACAATTTCCAATCAAGGAATTTGTCCGTGGAAGTGGAAGAAATATCTGATAATGTGTCGAGTTCATCTGATAATGTTTCAAGTGCTGCTAAACCAAGTTTAGCTATTGCTAGCAGCAGCAGACACACAGCTTGTAGTATCACCAACTAGCTCTGCCTGCTTTGCTTCTACAAACGGTGAGCCATCATGTAACACAGCCGCCCATATCCGAGACACTGAAACACCCGCACTGACAACGCGCATGACACTGCCATGGTCATGAACACAGCTCAAGCACAGCTGGCTGATAACGACAGCAGTAATGTCAATAATGTGAGTAACATCAATGGTGGTGATACAGTGATTAGTGAAGACCCATTATTATGGCGTGACAAATTAACAGGTAGAGAGAGAATTGAAATGGTTAAAACAGGACCTGTACAAATTTGGAAGTTTCAGTTGAAAACATTCAGAAACAGAACTATAAAGCATTAATCAAATCTAACAAGTAACATTGTTTTGATAAAGTAATACAAAAGTTACACTACTAAAACACTGCACTCAAAACCTCATAGTTCAAATCATTTTCAACTGTTTAATTCTTAAAGTCATATGCTAACAATAAATGTCAGTTCCACATATCATTAAAAACATTGTTCTTTGCCCAGGGCCTCCAATTTGCTAAAACCGCCCTTGTAGGTAACATATTTCAAATATGGATAATATAATCACAAATGTAATTATTTAAGTTAAGTTTGTGTTCATAGT
Organism: Sprattus sprattus; assembly: GCF_963457725.1. Lineage (NCBI taxonomy): Eukaryota > Metazoa > Chordata > Actinopteri > Clupeiformes > Clupeidae > Sprattus > Sprattus sprattus. Next base: position 28,756,825 of record NC_137922.1, on the reverse strand, counting down.
TGCTCTCCCTTGTTCTTTTGTTTCAGTGCAACGTTGCCGTCCATTAAAGAACAAATCCACAAAACATGGAGGTAAGGAATGCTTAGCTGTCGGGATGGTACAAGAACGGTACCCCCTCTCCTTTCCTTTCCTTTCCTCTCCTCTCCTCTTCAAATGTTTTCCCTGGGCAGAGGTGATACAACATACATCAATGGTGTTCAGGTGTGGTGTGTGTGTGTGCGTTTCAGATCTAGGCTAGAGGAGAGTTCATCCCAGTCTCAGTATGGTAAGTAGCATTTTCCTTTATTAAATTTCAATTTAGATGAAATACTGCTCATAAAATGGTGGAACACATATTGATTGTGATTCTTACTGTGTGTGTTTGTGTGTGTGTGTGTTCTCTCTCTGTTTGCCAGGGTTCCGTCTGACAGACTTATTGGAAGAATGGGAGAAATATGTAAACACGGAGATCACGCCCCAAGAAATGATTGACAGGACGACCCCTGTTTCTGAACCCACCCCCTCCCACCACAATAAGAACACGCCCCCTAGACCTAGCACATCCCACCAAGATGTGGACACACCCCGTAGACATAGCACCTCTCACCAATATGTGAACACGCCCCCTAGACCTAGCACCTCCAACCAAGATGTGGACAGGCCCCCTAGACCTAGCATCTCCCACCAAGATGTGGACACACCCAAGGAGCCAAGCACCTCCTACCACACCATAACCCCTCCCACCAGTGGCCCCCATGCCCAGTCATTGGATGGGGGGGCGGAGTCAGTGGAAACCCAAATGCTGAGGAGGATAATGAGCCGGTTGGCTCCACCCACTCGGGCAGCATCATATGACGATGTGACCACACCCACCCAATGGGACCAGGATCGGCTTGCTTATAAAGTATGTTTCTGTGGCAACCACACAGCTGTGTGAGTGTGTGGCGGCTGAGTCTGCTGCTTGAATATTCAGTGGCATAAATGCTAGTGTGTGTGTGTGTGTGTGTGTGTTTGTGTGTGTATGTGTGTGTGTGTGTGTGTGTGTGTGTGTGTATGTGTGTGTGTCTTTTTGTTAGGCAGAGGAGTGTTTCTCCATTCCTGTGTGCCAACTCCTGATTCCAGAGGACCAGAGAGAGAAGTTGATCGCCATGGTAACAGCAGCATCATCCACAAGCAGTTCAACTCCCAGTGGTTTGGTCCCGCCCCTGTCTGACAGGCAGACACATCAGCCAATCACCCATCAGATCACTCAGCCAATCACCACCCAGAATGAGGTCCAAAACCCGTCCCCCTCGCCCGGCGAGAGGATGGATGATTCGCCTCGTTCCAGTGGTGGTGAGATCTCCTGTTCTCCTGTCCTATACAAGTGTATAGAAATGACCATTTTAATCAGGTGCTGGTGCCACACAGACACTATAAGGTCAGTATTCAGACTGGATCAATAGAACTGTATTTAATGATTATAGACCCCTGGGAATGAATGAATAGGCTTGTAAAACCAATAGTTCTACCTGGATCCGGCACCTTTCTGAACCCAAACATGCTCCTGCTCAACACAAGGGAACAGGCATGCTAGCAAAGGGAGACACAAAGCAGCTGAGTTTCTCACAGAAGATATTGATTTAGTCTGTAGCTCTGTCTTTACACACACACACACACAGTCTTAGAAACCCATGGGCTCTTTTGTGTTCTGTAATTGTGGGTGTAATATGCAGCCTCTGTGTGTCGCTCTCTCTCTCTGTCTGTCTGTCTGTCTCTCTCTCTCTGTCTGTCTCTCTGTCTGTCTGTCTCTCTCTCTCTCTCTCCCTCCCTTTCTCTCTCTCTCCCTACCTCCCTCTCTCTCTCTCTCTTTCTCTCTCTCTCTGCCTCTCTCTCTCTCTCTCCTGCAGTGTGTGTAGAAGTGGAGTGTGTGCCTAAAGGCAGCCCGTGGGACATCTTTGCTCCAGTGGTTGATATCCTGAGATCTTCATCCTCACCTGAGAGTAAGGCTCACTTTAACTATTTAGTCAAGACACACACACGCACTTACACACACACACACACGGCTGACCGTTGTGAATTTCTTTGCCTTCTCAGCTTCAGCTACCCCAGACGACCTCCCACTTCTTCAGAGCCAATCAGCTTCAGTTCTGCCAGAGAACCTCCCTTTCCTGCAGAGCCAATCGGATTCAACTACTGCATGGAACCACCCACTCACAAAGATCCAATCAGATTCTGCTACCCCAGAGAAGCTGTCCCTTACTCAGAGCCAATCAGATTCAGCTTCCCTCAAGAAACGGTCACTTCTGCAGGGTCTGACATCATTACGTACTCCAGAGAACCCCAGACCTCTGGATAGCCAATCAGGCTCCACTTCCACAGAGAAATTCCCTCTCCACCAATCACTTTTGGTCCGCCTCAGCTCTGCTCCAATAGGAACCAGTACACAGTATGTGTCGACCAATGGCAGCGGAGCTAAAAAGACTGGCTCCGCCCTTCCACCCTACCAGCCACCGCTCCCCTCATGCTTTAGCTCCTCCCACTCCAGTGGCAGGCACTCTACTCCGCATCCCTCTCCTGAGGAGGAGGAGGAGGACGAAGATGGAAAAGCTGCCAGGAGCCCCCCCTCGTGGATAGCGCAGACGCAACGGACAGGAAGTAACCACAGCGACGGAGGAAGTGAGCCCAAACGGCGCATGTTCGCCTCACCCTCCAATCAGATCCGGGTACGAGTGCTTCCCCCTCCTCACGCCCCTCAGACCTGCCGTTCCCTAGAGACGCTGCTGTTCTCTCGAGACGCTAGAGATGCCGTTCTCTTTCTCATGCATATTCCCTGTACTCTCCCAGGTTCACGCGGATGGTTCTGCGTTCTCCTACAGATATGAGGCGTCGGTGCAGGATGTCCGTGCTCTGGGCCTGTTCACGTAAGCGCAGCAGCCCCTCAAACCTTTGGGTTTAGGCAGAGGTCTTGGGTTGACTGACCAGGGAGCTCACTTAGTGATAAATATATACATATGTGAACGCATGAGTTGTTTATGAACATTACTATAAAGTGGCTGATGAATGACTAAATGTAAATGTAACCTGAGACAGAGGCCATTATATTTACATGTTGAATAACTCTGTGTGTGGAGAAACTGAACACTCTTGTTTGGGCTGGCAGGGTTCCTGCTGAGATGATGCAGTGGTCCATGCGCTACCTGCTGGCCTCGTCATCGCCCCCTACTGGAGTGGAGTGGCGTGGGCACAAAGACACATCACCCCCTTGAGGAAAGGAGTGGAATGGACACAGATACACAACATTGCTCCCCTTTAAGGAGAGGAGTGGAGTGGACACAGATACACAACATTGCTCACCTTAAGGATAGGAGTGGAGTGGACACAGATACACAACATTGCTCACCTTAAGGATAGGAGTGGAGTGGACACAGATACACAACATTGCTCACCTTAAGGATAGGAGTGGAGTGGACACAGATACACAACATTGCTCACCTTAAGGATAGGAGTGGAGTGGACACAGATACACAACATTGCTGCCCTTTAAGGAGAGGAGTGGAGTGGGCACAGATACACAACATTGCTGCCCTTTAAGGAGAGGAGTGGAGTGGGCACAGATACACAACATTGCTGCCCTTTAAGGAGAGGAGTGGAGTGGGCACAGATACACAACATTGCTGCCCTTTAAGGAGAGGAGTGGAGTGGACACAGATACACAACATTGCTGCCCTTTAAGGAGAGGAGTGGAGTGGGCACAGATACACAACATTGCTCACCTTAAATATAGGAGTGGAGTGGACACAGATACACAACATTGCTGCCCTTTAAGGAGTGGAGTGGAGTGGGCACAGATACACAACATTGCTGCCCTTAAAGGAGAGGAGTGGAGTGGGCACAGATACACAACATTGCTGCCCTTTAAGGAGAGGAGTGGAGTGGACACAGATACACAACATTGCTGCCCTTTAAGGAGAGGAGTGGAGTGGACACAGATACACAACATTGCTGCCCTTTAAGGAGTGGAGTGGAGTGGACACAGATACACAACATTGCTCACCTTAAAGATAGGAGTGGAGTGGGCACAGATACACAACATTGCTGCCCTTTAAGGAGTGGAGTGGAGTGGACACAGATACACAACATTGCTGCCCTTTAAGGAGAGGAGTGGAGTGGACACAGATACACAACATTGCTGCCCTTTAAGGAGAGGAGTGGAGTGGGCACAGATACACAACATTGCTGCCCTTTAAGGAGTGGAGTGGAGTGGGCACAGATACACAACATTGCTGCCCTTTAAGGAGAGGAGTGGAGTGGGCACAGATACACAACATTGCTGCCCTTTAAGGAGTGGAGTGGAGTGGGCACAGATACACAACATCGCCCCCTTGAGGAGAGGAGCGGAGTCTGCACCAACACTCAACTGAAGAGGACGTGGCAGCTTCATATAGGGATCTAAACAACATTGTATACATGTATTGTGTAAATATATTAAATAAAGATTTTTTTTATTTAAGAAGATTATTTTTCAAGATTTTTTGTTACCGGCCTATAGCTTGTAGTCAGTCCTAGCTATGGCCGTTCTTAAGGTCAAGTTTGAGTTTGAGTTCTTGCATGTAACAGTCAAACCTCTCACTGTCACATGCAAGTACCCAACCATCTGGCCTGCACTACAACCATTGCGATACCTACAAATACTTTTTTTAAACGACAAAGATGCCTTTGTGAACATTTCACAGGAGTGAGCACCTTCACCAGTGTTTATTATTTAAACGTACCTTTTGTGAATTTTTAATAACTTTTGGTTATTACTTGTACAAGTGGTATGGTATACCAAGGGTGGGGAATTCAACCTCTATAAAAGAGGGTTCCTTTTGATCCTAGGAGCCAATTTCAGCTCCTCCCTCTCCCCTTTCGATTCATTTTTTAGTTTGAGTGGCATGCTAGCGGTCCAATCCCTGTCTGTTATGATAGGCCGCAAGGTGAAGCACGAAAAGTCCTTTAGAAAATGAATCCCGTTCCACTCACTGGCATCTACACAATCTTTAGCTTATAAAAAAGAACGAGTCGTGGTTTGTTACCAAAAAAACAGTTCGTCGCTGATTTTCCAGTCGATTGTCTATATGGCTTTGTTTTATGCAGAACTAGAGACTTCAGAGCGTAATAAGATTTTTGTCGGGAGCCGTGCCACGGTTCGACACGTGATCATGCTACACCAATGAGAAGGCTGCATTTGTCAACAGAATGGAAAAATGGCGGCTCCCGTGTGGTTAGATAGAGGAAAGCATCCGAACATCCTCAAAAGTGGGCTAAATTAATTCTAATTATTATACGGCTCTTCAGAATGTTCCAAAAAGTACCGTTGATTTGAATGGGCCATCCCTACGTCATACCCATACATTAATTCCTGCTAACAGACCTCTGCGAAAGATAATCACCGCTGTCATTGGCAACGGGTTTTGTACTTCTAATTCACATCTTTCATATCATTCCGCCAGAAGTCCAGTCATTTTAACGCAACAGTAGAGAGTAATTTGAAGTCAGCAAGTAATGGGTTGCTATGCAACACCTGAAACTTCAAAGTTCTATTTGCTTGAAGAACTATTTATTTCTAAACGGGACACATGAAACGGCACCTAAATCATTAAAAAGAGGTATGTTGGAGGAATGTCTTCTATCGTTTTTGGCAAGTACCCGTATAATAAGCGGGATAATGTATTGTCCGGAGGTCATTCTACAAAAATAATTCCCTTCAGGACAAAACAACACCCTCCGCTGCGCGTCGGGGTGTTGTTCGCCCCGTCGGGAATTATTTTTGTAGAATGACCTCCGGACAATACATTATCCCTTACTTAGTGCTGTATAGATAGCCGCGTCCAAGAATAACAATGAGGTAAATATACGATAATGTTATTTTTATGTTAAGTCATTTAGATCAAGTTTGACATACATGGGCATACACATTACTGACGATCTTACATGGACTGTGAACACCCACCGAAGAAATCAAGGCAAAGACTGTACTTCCTACATCAGCTGAGGAAGTTCAGCACCATCAGCTGTGTGTCATGACAGGATCACTTGGTATGGGAACTGTACAGCCTGTGACTGCAGCACCGAATCATCAGAGCATCTCTCCATATTATGCAGGAGACCTACAAGAAAAGACCTACCTACCAGCGCCCAAGGTATTGTAAAGGATTCCTAACATCCTGACCATGGACTTTTCAAAACACTGAGGTCAGGCAAACGTCTCTGCTGGGGTATTCCAGAAGGAGGGTCTAGTCACTTCCCTGGGTACCAGAGTCGGTTTACGGCTAGGTAAACAAACCTAGTTTTTATCCGTGGTAACATACACTCTGATATTACTTGCGTGCGTGTGAGTCACAAATTGGCATCTCTGAATTTTTACAGGCTCGCTTGCAAGAGAACGCGCACAATTCCCGGATATTCAAAACGGAGTTTGTTGAGCAGTTTCATCACTCAAACCCAAGTTCAGGGTTAATGAGTTTATTTGTACCGCGACCACCCTTCTTAAATATAAAATTGATGAAACTGTCCCGAACATTAATCGCTAATGTTTGATATAGTTTTACTGTAACCATTGTAAAACGAACATTGTAACACCAACAGTACCTTGTTTTTTAAACTTCAATGATTAAATATAGTTTCCTTACACATACATTAATTCAATTAATCTTCACTACAACAAAAAACACCATTCAGCAAGAAGGTATGATGTTTCTCTGAAATACACATACCGGTAACTGATCATTTTAAAATGTTGGAATAAGCCTTTATTTTGATGTAACGGTTTCATGCGTTTAACCGGAAATCATTCCGCTTAACGTAAACTTCCTTGCTGCGTATGCGAATCGGGAAGCATGCATACGACCATGGGCATAATGCGTTTCTCATAAAATAGCAGTCAAACAAAAGCGTGCATTATAAAGTCCCGTGTAAGTTGTGGCTGATAACATGGGGAAAAAAGATAAAGGAGATCGAGGTGAGTTAAACCAACAGGATGGCAGAGAACGTTTTCTTTAGCTAATGATAGCATGTTGGTGGAGACAGGAACATTATGTATAAGAACATTTAGAGGCAAACCCTTTAGTAAATATTACACGGCAAGACAAGCCATGTCCTCCTGGTCACATATTAGCAGAACTGATCAATGATAGTTACAGAAGGCTGTGGCTATCACGCGTGCTTCTACTGGAATGGACTGAGCAAAGAAAGTTATGAATGATTCTATTAGTCAGCTAAGTTATCAGTCCGCTAGCACACTTTACCTGACTCTATACGTTATACAGTGGTATTACATAGAACATTTCTAGTACATACCTTGGACAACTAGATATAATGTAGCTTCTGAAACGTTTAGTTATGTAGCTTCTGACTAACTTCAAAATACCTCAACGTTGCGGTCAATGTAGCTGTGCACCTAGTAATGTTTTATTGCTTTCCAAGATTAGTTATTTTACCGCAACGCATTTCTCTCACATTAATGCTGTTTGTCGAAATAATGTCTAAGAAGTTAAACTTTAAACATACTGCAGAGCGCAAGTCGTCCAAGAAGCGGTTTCACGATGAGGAGGAAGATGAGGAAGAGGCTGGTGGAGGCGACCCTCAGGAAGCCATCCCTGCCGCAGCAGGTAAACAGGTGGATGAAGCTGTAATCAAACAGGACGAGTACGGGGCCAAAGACTACAGGCTTCAGATGCACCTGAAGAATGACTATGGATCGCGTCCTCTTTGGGTGGTAAGGCAGCACTGTTACACCGAAACAGCAGAACCTTAACAAATGGCGAATGCGATAGTTTATGCTTTACAAATAATTAACGCCAGTCTATCCTTAGACCATCTAGTTTTCTCAACGGGTTCCGGTGCCGCTCTCCCATTGGGCGGTCGGGGTGGGGGGGGGCTAAGACTGCAGAAAGACTGCAGAAACGGGGGGGGGGGGGTCACAAGTCCACAATATATCTATAACTTCTTATTTGGTGTCTGTTGCATGTGACATGTGTGAAATACCACAATTGGTGAGGCAAAGAGACAAAAGCAATTATGTTAAATATGCGAACGAACACTCATGATTAGGGATGGGAACCGAAACCCGGTTCTTGTTTAGAACCGGTTCCTAATGAGCCGAATCTTTGGAATCGTTAGCCAAACTCTTCCTTTAAAAAATCAGACCGCAGCAGAAATGGCGACTAGACAGAAGCGATCTAAAGTGTGGCTTTATTTCACTCGAACAAATGCAAACATGGTCCCTTGTAACGTCTGTAAAACATGTATTTCGTCAAAGGGAGGAGGTACATCTACTATGAATACGCACTTGAGCACACAACATGGTATTAAATTACAAGATTGTCATGTTTTTGATGCCTGCAGCAGCTCAACTAACGTCGGCGCTTCATCCCTAACTTACCAAGGTAAACTCCTCAAAATGTTTTATCATAACTGTGTTACTCGTGTGTTATCAGCAAACGTTTGCGTTGTCGTGTTAACCATAACTAAACTTAGCATTTAATTGCTTAACAGAATGGGCGATGTTGGACATTGTCATAACGTAGGCTAGCTTAGCTGTAAAATCTTCTATTTTCAGCCGTTGGCTTGAGGCAGAGGCAGTGCTTGCCTCCCCTCTGTTGGTTCTAGAAAGTTTGCTGATAACACACGAGTAACACCGTTATGATAAAACATTTTGCGGAGTTTACCTTGGTAAGTCAGGAATGAAGCGCAAAAGACTCCGTTAATAATGGCGTTGCCTAGCAACGCGTGCAGCTCCCTAGATATGGATAAGTTTCTCTTTCAATTCAGTGGCAGCAATAGTTAAGTTTTAAATATACTGAGTGCCTAGTTTGCGAATCATCTTTGTTCAAATACGTATGTGAGGCATTGTGTGCATGATACAAGTAAGTATGTTTCAGTACGTTATTGTGTTTGTAGTGGGTTCTACATTGCTAAGCGTTAAGCATAATAGTTCGCGATTAGCCATACAACCAAGCAACCTACAAGAAAATATACAGTCCTTTACTCAATAACAAGGGCTTCATGTCAGATCAGAAAATTCAACGATTTTGTTAGTGCCATTTTATTGCCAGATTTAGTTTATCTCAAGAGTGCAATGAGGGAGGGGTTTAGATTGGACTAACTTAAACTAAACCTTAATGTTCCAACAATTATGAGACATTTCCTGAAGTATCTGCTCTCTGGAAAAGAAAGATCAGTAGGTAGCAGAGGAAGGGTTGTATAGGGGTTGTTTGCTATTTCACTCATTCACTCATACACTCATCTATACAGTATGAGTGTATGAGTGAATGAGTGAAATAGCAATCAACAGTGCTCTGCAATGTCAATGTAGGCTACAGCTTTAGAGTTGACACTCTCACCACATGCATTTAAATATTGTTGTTTTATATTTAGTGGCAAGAATGTCTGTTTTTTAATAAAGGTTTTTGGTTATTTTTGTAAACAGTCTGTTTATGGTGTGTGCAGCATTCTAGAAATTTATATAAAAGAACATTAATGTAAAAAACCTGTTTGTGCTCTTTTTTCACCCCTTACCCAATAAGAATCGATAAGAGAATCGATAAGGAATCGAATCGATAAGCAGGAATCGATAAGGAACCGGAATCGTTAAAATCGTAAAGGTTCTCATCCCTACTCATGATCATGTACGGATTATGAAACCATGGGCCCCTGGGCCTGGACGTGTAAAAGGCCGCGCGCGCCTCGAAAATTTCTTGTGCACTCGCAAAACATTACTTAATTGTAATGACATTTTTTCAACAGCACAATAACTAAACTCACCTGTACCTCAACAGGATTTACAGCGCACATACACAGTATAACACAGCGCAGGTCAAATATAGCCAACAGCAAATAAACAAAAAACACCCGCTTTCAACCACAAATAAGAGCTACATTTAAGACACCTTAATATTAACTAAAACAAAATCTAAAAACAATTGACAGCAAGCCATGGTGTCGCATATAGCAAACACAGGAATGTTAAGGCTATTTCTTCAGTTTTTAAGCAGGACTTTTGGGGCGCTGTTATTGACATGGATGACATAAGCCTAAAATACACCGGCTCCTCCACGGCACGGCGTGTCCTATCATTTTTATCATCATGGAACAATATTTTTCTTTATGTAGGCTACCTAGGTGATAAGGGTGTCATAAAATGTCGAAAGGTTCACGTACACTGAATTATAAACTGATTACTTTATTATAAACTGTATTATAAACTGATTACTTTATTATAACTTGTGAAAACTAACACATGACTGTTCTTCCTCTTCCATAATATAACCAAGAATAGAACCGTGGCGGCAATAGAGCAGTGCGCAGTGTTTATATGAAATATAATGGCCGCACTGTTTTGACACGCCTCGGTGGGTGCCAGTGTATTTAAGCTTTAAAGGACCCATCGTATGCCCATTTTACCACAAGTTGAAATGGTTCCTTGGGGTCTTTATGAAATGCCAGTAACATATTTTGGTCAAAATACCACAAGAATAATTTTATACAGCACCCTTTTCACCCTGTCAAAACAGCTCCCTACAGATTGACCTGTATTGAGTGCCTGTTCCTTTAAATGCTAATGAGCCAGCTCACTCCTCCCCCTCCTCCAAGAGTTGCGCTCGCATAGCTTGAACAGCTAACAGCTATCTATATAGAAAGATGGCTACTGCAGAAGACAGAATCGTACAACCGTATCTGTTTGAGCCAGAGTCAGACCCAGAAGCAGAACAAGAGGCTCCCGAACATATTCAAGAAGTTAGGGCTCAACAAAACGTTTCTGAATGGTAAGTAAACTTTGTCAAATCTACATTTAATTTTTTGTTTTAACTTTGGCTAAGGTCATATGGTCAGGTTGACGGTGACGAGAGCATTGCACTGCTAGTAAATAGTTTGTACATGTGAGTAATATGAAATAAATACAGTGTGTTTTATGTAAGTTACTGTTTGTGAAAAGGCTGTTTTTCTAGGCATTTAAATCAACCAGATGGCTTGCAGGATAGATAGATATCTTAGCATAAGTGGTGCAAAGCAAAAAACACGGGTAAAGCTCGAGCTGTAAAGTAAAATATTATCTAACAGTAATGGACAAAGCAGGTGTAGAACATAACGTAACGAGTTTACCTCCGTTTATTAGCGCTCAAACCTTGTTTTCGTTGTATTTGTCGACTTATGTCTGTAACTTAACATTCAAATACACTTTACCTATAATGTTGTCACTTTTTAAAACTCTTTATCTATACAGGTGTATTTGTGCCAATTGTGAGCAAATGCCTAGAGCCTGAGAATGTATGCTGCATGGAGATACCACAGGTAGAATTCTTTGTGAATGACATGACATCTTTGTGAATTATGCAGTCATCTTCTGTTTTATATTCAATGATACTTACACTTTCAATATTCAAGGTAACAAGAAGACTATGCAACCAACCATCCGGGCATTCTACCTGTGTGCTTCCCTCTCGAAGCGTCCTTGAGCACGACATGTGAACCCCTTATTGCTCCTGATGTGCAGTGTGCCATCAGTGAAAAATGTAAAATGTGTCACATCCTTGTAAGGCGCTATGGATAAAAGCGTCTGCTAAATGATGAAATGTAAATGCTTGAATGTGTTTTCACTACAGAATGCATTCAACATCTATAGAGCAGACTATGGGCCTTATGTCTAAGGGGAATATAGCAGTAAGTTGTTTTTTATGCATGAGTCATCAGTTATTTTTTACAATACAAACATAACTGGGCAAGATCGTTTAATCTTCCCTTGGTCTTACCAGGGTGGCCGCGGGTCATTAAAAAGTCTTAAAAAGTCGTAAATCAATTTTCATCAAAATAAGGCCTTAAAAAGTATTAAATTGTCTTAAAATCAGATTGCATTGGTCTTAAATATTTTTGTGCCATGTCAGTGCGAAAATGCAGGCAATCTGCTCTGCCAGGTCAAATATTTTTTTCCGGTAGCCGGTGCGCTGCGTTGTCTATGTATGTGATACAAATATTTTAATGCAGTTGACGCAACTTTGTTTACTTCCGGTGTGACACTAGCGGCGCTTGCCTGCAGTCAGGTAGGCAAGAGCGACCGAAGCAGTAGTGAAAGGTGGAGAGAGCTGAGGGATTGTTTGGTTTCTGTTTAAGAGGCCAAATGACGGGACAATCGACAAATCTAAAGTTGTATGTAGCATTTGTCAAGCTGAAGTTAGCTGTCACAGAAGCAACTCGTCTTTAAGTTATCACCTTAATGCAAAGCACCTGACGGAAAGCAACCCCAGGTTAGATGATTGCCAACCCACACTCCACGACGTTTCTAGGAAAATAACTAGACCAAGTTTAAGTTATCAACGCTGTATCAGTTTGGGTTGGTGGTGACTGTCTGTTCTTCAACATAGTTGAAGACGGTGGGCTGACTGAGGTGTTCCTAATTGCTTCAGTGGATAATTGTTACGATTTACCGTCGAGTGGCAGCATTGTGTTTCGCATATTACTTGCTTGACGGCGAGAGAGCACGAAAAAAATACCATTAAACAACAGTGTCTAAAATACACGCTGTCTGAGGTGATTACTCGTAAATGTATAGGATTCGACCGACGCATTAGTGCTGTTTTTGTGCGTTATCATTGGAGTGGTTATGCTTTTCTGTGGACAGCTACCAACTCAAACGACTGCCCAGGAATGATTGGTGCTATTTATGTTGATTATAGATTGCAGCCACAGATTTAATTCATTATTTAAATTATTTTAATCATTATATTGACCTATTTGAACCTATTTGTTTGCATGTCTGAAGCATCACCTATTTTAATTAGGCCTAGCTGAGTGGTCTTGTTTGCATGTTCCATCACTTGTTTTGAGTACATGCTATCTTTTGGGTCTTTTCTGGTTCTGTTTGCTGTGCACAAATAGGATAGGCCTACTGCAATTAAGTTATCTGTGTGTATTTATGTTGTTTTCTGGTGCACAATACAATTTTGATGCTATATCTAGAGTTAGATTTTTCTTTTATTTATTTATAGGCTTCCACCTGTGGCAGGTGCTGATGTTGCTTTTTCTCACACATAACAATCGCTTATTAATTACAATGAATGGATTATAGATTCAATTAGCCTAATGGAATATAGATTCGCTAAAATAAGCGGGGTGTCTGTTGGGCCCTGACCTCTTACAAATACGAAAAGTTGGGCCTCGGAATTCTAGTCCTGTCAGTGCTATTTCCACACGCTACACCACGCCCGCTAGCAATGTATTCATTTTACCTTACAACGAACAGTTTATGGAAATTAAACGGAGGTCACTTAAACATATTTATCACAGTGTGAGACAGCAAAAAAAAAAAAAAAAAAACGTTTTGCAGTTACGTTACGTTCTAATATGTGACCGTTAGCACACCATTCATTCAACTCCATTGGTAGCTAACGTTACCACTTATTAGCCAGCTGTGCTATAATCTGCAGTTGCTCTGATTTTGGGAGGTGGTCTACCTGTTGCTTTGATCGCTAACTTGCCACTGTAACTCAATCCCTGGAATGCTTTGAGTAGTTAAACACGAACAATGGCCTATGTTTCCATTGTACACTTTATTCGCAAATGTTATTTTCTTGCTGTCGTTCAAATGATCGGAACTTGTTAGGGCTGAATCTCGTAGCCTAGACTTGAGGGGATAACCCCACCCCTCGGATTGCGCCGTAGCCAGGGCTCCTGTTTATTGGTTTATCATCGTAGCCAGGGCTCCAGCCAGATTTGGGCGTTTTTTAATTTATTTACTTGATTTTATAAGCATTTGTTTATGGGACCTAAATGCTCTGAAAATTGAGGACTGATGACATTTTTGTTATCTTTTCGCATTACACACATTTAGCTGGTGTTTTTTAAACTCAACCGGTTATTATCAGACATCAGTGTGTTTACTTGGAAAGATTACTGTATATTTCCACTTTTGATTTGTTTTTCCATCGTAAGTTTTGGTCTTAAATTTCATTTAGAAGTGGTATTAAAAAGTCTTAAAAAGTCTTAAATTGAATTTGTTTATACCTGTAGACACCCTGCTTACTTTGCTTACTGCTCATCTCAAATGTGTCAACTGTTGACATGTTACATACCAAAACTGTTTCTTTAGACTTTTTAAACATAGTTATTAAATGTATTGGCTAGTACATGGGTAATACAAACAGAAATACCACTTATAATAAAAACACTTTGTGCCATCAGTAGCCATACTGTTACCAAAGGACGACTCAATAGATGTGTACATCACCATTTATTCTCTAAATACAATGTAATCTTTGCTCAGAAGTTACAAGTATTTTGTGTACAGAAGCTTTGTTAGCTGGTTTTGGGGCTTTCTGGGACAGAGAATCTGGGTGCCCTCCTGCGTGGTGCTCCAGATATGCATCTTTGGAGGATCTGTATGACACATGATGTAGCCTTGGACACTGTTCAGATGTTCTTCCTTAACAACAAAAGAAGCAATGTTATGCATGATTTTTCCTGAATGCAATAAAAGGACTCAATACTCCATACTGTAAATGAAATGTCATCTCATTGACCATTATCCTTGCACTGCCATGCATACAACATGAACTAAAAGCATTTGAAGAAATGTTGTATTCCACCAACCTAATATAATTTTCCCAACACAGAAGAGTAGGTACAATAACATTGGCATACTATGCATGCTCTACGTACATTTTTCTCATAAATCATTATGAAATAATCGTACATTGAATAGGTAATGGGTTTGGTAACTGCAGGTGAGTCTTAGCTGCTAATCACGTAGTTCATGAATGGGTAATGCCCATTTAACATGTATGTCTCCCGTCTTTGTAAAAAAAAAAAAAAAAGAAAAAATCCTTAGCGATTGCTACACACAAGCTGCATAAAAGCACACCGCAAAACAAAAGTGCCCTTTTAGCAAAATGACATCCAAATTAACTTCTGTACACGTTAGCATAGATCATACAGGCTAAGGCTGTGTTCACGACTGACTTATTTTTAATTAGAAAAAAAGCTCTGCCTTCAGCGCCTATTTAGTGCGAAAATTCTGTAACCTTAACAACGGGAATCATACATTAATATCCGTTAATTATCAACTACTATCATTAGCAAGCTATCGATACTATGGCGAATGAAATGCATCTACTTGAATACGCGTTTGAGGAGGAGGAGGAGGGTGAGAAGAAAAGGCGCCTTCTGTGGGTGCAGGAAGCTATTTTAGTCTCCTGAGCCAGCTACAGTTCAAATAGCTAGCAAGCTGCTTATGGTCACAACCCACAGAAAGTTCAAAATGCCCAGGATATGTTGTGCTGTTGGTTGCGACAACAGACACCAAAGAAACCTAGATGTACAATTGATACAATCGTGAATAATTGCTGTGTCTTCTCTCTGCAAAACTCCCCTGGGCAAGCTAGAGTGCTAATAGCTAGCGAACTGTTTAGCGAAAAGCTTAGGGCTCTAGCTACAACTAAGACACCGCACTTATTCACGTTTGTATCAATTAACCACCACTAAAAAAACACGGTGGATAATTGCTGTTTGAATTACTCCGCCATCTTAGCCGTTTTTAAAAAGGCATCTGCCTTTTTCTTTCCCCAAAGGGTTGCATGTAAACTGGCAGTTGAAAAAATAAGTTATACAGCCAACAGAGAAAATCAACACACTGACAACATTGTTAGCTAGTGCACTGCTGCAGCAAATGGCGTTGAGGCTACAACATGCTAACGTCGCAAACCACCACACTGAATGGGCAAGTAACAGAATATTTTTTTTTAAATACTTACATTTCCCTCGTCTGCAGTTCATTCCAAGACATTGCCTTCAAATATGAATTCAATCCATTTCTCTCGTGTCTTCTGAGGCTGGGAGGTGATGTAGAGATCTGTACAGCCTACCACAGCACATCTTGAGTAATTAATTTGCTTCATGCTGCTAGCAAGCTAGTCCAAGTTCATATCATATAATAATGAGTGTAGGGGGGGCGGGGGGATGAGATGGGGGGACGGGCCCAAATCAAACTGACGACACTTTGATAAGGAAGTTCATTGGCAGTCACACAAGCATGTCGTTTCTGACGTCCAAGAACAATAACAGATCGCGGGATTAGTTTTTTTCCAGACTTTTTGGGTCAGTAGACATGCCAGATACCCAAATCAACGTGTAGAAGCACTAAAAAGGTGGAATTTTCATAATATGGCCCCTTTAAGCCCTTTGACAATTGCACAAGAAATGCAAAGCCAGCCTGTAGGATGTATTTGTACATTAGCAGTGCAAGTAGAACAGTAAGTTAACATAAGTGATAAAAGTGCAGAGACAGTTTTTTTTTGTTGTGGGGGGGGGGGAGATTTTCAGCCTCTTGTCAGACTGTCGGATATGGCTGGAGGGAGTGAGGGGAGGGAATTTAGCTTCATGACAGCTTGGTGGATGAAGCTATTACTGAGTCTGGTGATGCGGCAACGGAGGGTCCTATACCTTCTTCCAGAGGGTAGGAGGCTGAACAGGCTGTGTGCGGGGTGGCTGGTGTCACTCGCAATCGAGGTGGCTTTCCAGATGAGCCCAGTGGTGTAAATGTCTTGCAAGGAAGGGAGTGGGGCACCAATGATCTTGCCATCTGTGTTCACTATGCGTTGCAGTGCTTTTCTGCTGTGTTCAGTGCAGCTACTGCCCCACACAGTGATGCAGCTGGACAGGATGCTTTGCTTTCAATGGTGCCCCGGTAGAAAGTGTTCAGGATGGGAATGGGAGCTTTTGCTCTCTTGAGCTTGCGGAGGAAGTAGAGGTGCCGCTGGGCTTTCTTCGCCAGTGATGCAGAGTTGGTGGCCCAGGAGAGGTCCTCACTGATGTGCACCCCCAGGAATTTGGTGCTGCTCACTCGCTCCACAGCAGCACCATCGATGGTCAGTGGTGGGTGTTCAGTGTGGCTTCTCCTAAAGTCAACCACAATCTCCATTGTTTTGCTGACATTCAGCAGGAGGTTGTTGTCTCTGCACCACGTGGTCAAAAGGTTGACCTCCTTCCTGTAGTGGGTCTCATTGTTCTTGAGGATGAGACCCACCAGAGTTGTGTTGTCCACAAACTTCATCATGTTATTGGTGCTGTAGGTTGGTGTGCAGTCGTGAGTCAGCAGGGTGAAGAGCAGGGGACTGAGCACACAGCCTTGTGGGGCCCCTGTGCTCAGTGTGATGCTGCTCGAGATGTTGTTGCCGACTCGTACTGCTTGTGGCCGCTCACTGAGGAAGTCCGACACCCAATTGCAAAAAAGGGAGGTGTTGAGCCCCAGCTGGTCCAGTTTACAGATGAGTTGTTGTGGGATTATAGTGTTAAAGGCTGAACTAAAGTCTATAAAAGCATTCTCACATGTGAGTCTGCTTTTTCCAGGTGGGTGAGGGCTGGGTGGCAAGCAGAGTAGATTGCGTCCTCTGTGGAACGCTTGGCCCGTTATGCGAACTGAAAGGGGTTCAGGGTGGGGGGGAGGATGGACTTGTGAGACATGACTAGCCGTTCAAAGCACTTCATAATGATGGGGTTCAGTGCCACAGGGCGATAGTCATTGAAGCAGGATGAAGCGGGTTTCTTTGGCACAGGTATGATAATGGAGGTCTTGAAATGTGATGGAACAGCAGGTTCAGGGTTTTTCCTGCATAGAAAAAATTTGGGCGCGCGCCTATGAAAAATCCTGAGCGCCTAAGGCAAAAAAAAGTCAGCGATTAAAACTAAAACTTGTCATCTATACGTCACGCGTGCAATGCCCGTCAGCGAATAGGTTCTCAATAGTATGTTCCAAGAGTCCTACAGCCGAGTTCTCGTTCTGTTTTGATCACAAGCCTAAACGAGTTGATAAGTGTCTTCTTGGCTGATCAATACGCAACTGTAAGGAGCGTGAATGGGCTGAGTGACCAGCTGCCAATCACTCAATTACTCAACCTGCGTATGCATCCTGACTGTCAGTCGGCGGTTATTTTGAGAATAACATTCCTTTTTCGGTATTCATGGCTTTCAATTTATTAAAATATCTGCTATGTTGAAGACCTACACAGGTGTAGGCTATTTATTCATTTGTCTACCCGTTTAACGAGTAACAGTAGACCGCGAGGCCTCGGGAGAGGGAGACAACCGCATTGACTTATCAATGAAAGCTCAGCTCGTTCTGAGGAGATTTGTGTTGCATCTCATATATAATTACTTAATATTAATATTATCATTGATAAAACGGTGCGGTTGTAAACTGTCGTTCCGCTGCGAGGACCAGCCTGATGTGCACGAATACACCTGTACAAATGCAAACTCAATTTCCGCTCCAAATGCTACAGGTTAACGATTTGATTAACGATTTCCAACACAGCCTCCATTGGTATTCTTAACCTGGAATGATAATATACAGTGTAGGCACGAAGAAAATAAAAGGAAATCGCAAAACACCCGGGAATAAATTATTTGATTAGAAAACATGTATAAGGTTATATGTGGTCGCTATAACTTCTATTGGAGCAGCCATGGCAATGAATCACTCGTGCAATGCATGTCCGCAAATATGTTTAATAGTATTTTTCAAATACAGCCGAACCCTCGTTCTGTTTTGATCAATAGTAATCACGTTCATAGAAAGATCGAGTGTGTCTTCTTGTCTGATCAAGACGCAACTGTGTTGTGTGCGAACAAAAGTCTAATAATAAAAATACAGTGTGTATATATATATATATATATATATATATATATATTATTATTTTTTTTTTCGGCAATTGAGTCCTCATTTGTTTACACAAATTATTTATTTAAGAACCTACATGCATTGCAGAGTGATGGAATTATTTTCAATCTATTAGCCTATCTATTTTAATTCTAAGTGGAAGCAAAATGATTTCCTCAGGCATAGCCTCCATTATTTATGAAATGGTAAAACAAAACAAAAAATACATAGATGTCTGCTAATAAGCTGACACGTTAACACAGTCTGTGCGCGCATAGCGCGCAAACATTTTTGGGGGAGCACCGAAGACCCATTTGGACCCAGGAAAAACCCTGAGCTTGACTGTGGGCTTCTGTGGGCTTGTGTTGTTTGTTGCTTCGAACGTTGCAAAGAAGCTGTTGAGGTCGTTGAGCAGAGAGATGTTGTTGTAGCAGGTCTGTGATGCAGGCTTGTAATCTGTTATGGTCTGGATGCCCTGCCGCAGGCTGCGCGTGGCTCTGCTGTCCTTGAAGTGGCTGGTTATGTTTTTGTGTAGTCCTGTTTTCAATACAGTTCTAGCCAGTCCTGGTTTCACAAAAAGTGTAATCAATTAATCTTTTTTTATAGTGTCAAAACAGAACCCCCTTAGGAGGAATTAGATGTTTTAATATATAGAATAAGAAATAAAAAAAACAAATATAGCTGCAAGCAGCGATGGCGGTTTCCTCCTCCAGACATTGCGAACCAGGGAAAAATGTATTTTTGTGACAATTTGTCACTGTATAGAAAGATCCATGCTGCAGACTTGCCAATGGGATATTACATTTCAAATGCATTACTTTGAAGATCCTCAAGGGCCATGGCTTCAAGCTAAGAGTGAGAAGGGGTGTGGTCATCCCTACATTTCCTTAAATGTTGTGTGTGTGTGCTTGCACGTGTCAAAGGAGCCTGTCCCTGTGTGTGTGTGTGTGTGTGTGTGTGTGTGTGTGTGTGTGTGTGAGAGTGTGAGTGTGAATCTGGAGCACACACGTGGGAGGAACAGAGAGAGAGAGACCTTCTACTGAAAATCACCCTAGAAATTAGCCAAGCATGCATGTTTCAAATATTCACCAAAAATCCACTTTTCATCTTACAGTCAACTTTTTTTCAGATTTGTGTACTTAACATTCTCAAGTGTCTTCACATGAACTTGTGATTGAATCAGAGTATCACTTTTTGACCTGTTGATGTGTAAAGCATTATTTTAGCGTTAACAATGTATCCAATTTGCTTATCAATCATTTTTTTAAATATGAAGTTGCCTTTGCACATGGGAACATGTTGTAGTGTCTTCCAGTGACATATCAAGTTTGGTGTTGATTTCACAAAGATTTGCCAAGATATGACTTCACTTCCTGTTTGGCGACTTTTCAGCTGAATTTGAGTGGCTGTACCGGACAAACGGTTGTGAGGATCAAAATTCTAAAAAGTAACTTTTGTGAGGCTAGGTCTGAAGATCATCTCTGGTGATTTTGAAGAAGATTTGCCAAAAATTGTAGGAGGAGTAGGCTTTCAAAGGTTTGATAAAACCGGAAATAGCGGAAAATCTATATAACCGGAAATTGACGCCATGGGGTGGGTTTAATTCGTCTTGATCCAGGGAATCCAATGGTACCTCATTTTTGAAAATCGGTCATACGGTTCAAAAGTTGCGTGGGTTACAAAAGTCCAACTTTGCCCTGTTGGTGGCGCTAGAGTGGTCTAATGAGAGCCATGAAACTTGGTGTGAATGAAGAAGGGACTGTCCTTAATGAGTGTGCCAAATTTCACAAAAAGTTACCATATGGTTTTAGGGGCTGCCATTGACTCCCATGGAACAAGAATAATACTAACAGATACAATAGGTTACCTCCTGCCGGAGGAAACCTAATAATATAGAGAGAAATGCTCAGTAATAAAAATAATAAAAAATTAAATCACTTGAAAATAATCTCCAGAAATCCACCTGTCATTTGTGAGTTTGAAATTAAAATTAATACATTGTTAGGTTCCGTAGGGGAAAAGAGACCCAATAGCAGACCAAAATTCCGGGTAAAAAACTTGTATTTATTTGTCCTGAAAATGTTAATCAAAAAGGTTCAAAAAGTCAAAACATAAAAGATGCAAAAAGTCAAAGTCAAAAAAGGTAACACACAAAAGATCCAAAATACAAAGCAGGCAGACCAAAAAAGAAAAATACAAAAAACAAGAACTTCTCACACTGGCAGATAATCAGGGAAAGCAGAAGAGTTAAACTCTAGAATCCAGGTCAGACAGACAGAGTCTTTCACACAGACTTTAGGTGACGATCAGACAGGGTAACAAAGGTCAGACTGAACTTAAATACAGGAGGGGAGACATGTAATTGGTGGGGAGCAAACAAATGGCAGGAGAAACTAATCAAGACAATGAGTGGACTGATTAACGGACAGGTGTGGTAATTGGTGACAGGGAAATCCAGGAAGTGACAGAGGGCAGGTGGGGGCGGAGTCTTAGAACAAACAGAAACACATGGCATAACAAACACAAGACACATGAAAGCAGAGTCCCTTGAGCAGCAGGGAGGATACTAACATACATAATGCATAAACTATAAATATTGATACATAAGGCATAACATATAAATATACTTTATGAGACCTTAAAGAAAAAAAATGTGTGTAGAATAAGTGCTTACCAGGAACCTTTGTTTATTCTTGTGTAGACTTAGTGCTTACCAGGGACCTTCGTTTTATTCTTGGAATTCTGCATGAAATGATTATCATATTAGTAGCAGATTAGCCGAATATGGCTCAACCTGAGCCCTTGAGATTAACCAAGAACTCCAGGAACTGTTTATTGATGGCTGAGGTGAGTTGAGGTCGAGTCTCTGTAGGAGCATGTGGCCTGATGTTACCTCTGTGTGTGTTTGTGTGTGTGTGTAGGGTGAGAGAGTGTGTGTGTGTGTGTGTGTGTGTGTGTGTGTGTGTGTGTGTGTGTAGGGTGAGGGTTAGGGTTAGTTACTAACCATAGAGTCTCTGTAGGACCATGTGACCTGATACTTCTGTGGAATAAACTTTCCTGATCTGCAGTTTGTATCTCACCCTCAATTAAACTCCCCCCCCCCCCCCTCTATCTCGCTCTATTACTCTTTCCCTCTCTATCTCACTGTCTCTCTATCTCACTCTCTCACACTCTCTCTCCCTCTCTCTCTATCTTCCCATCTATCTCACTGTCTCTCTATCTCACTGTCTCACTGTCTCTCTGTCTCTCTCTCTCCCTCTCTCTCTCTCTCTCTCTCCCTCTCTCTTTTTTCCTGTATTTTTCCCTAGGCCCCAGATGGTCACATCTTTCTGGAGGGTTTCTCTCCCGTCTACAAGTATGCCCAGGACTTCCTGGTAGCCATAGCTGAGCCTGTGTGCAGGCCTACCCACCTCCACGAGTACAAGCTGACGGCGTACTCCCTCTACGCTGCCGTCAGTGTGGGCCTGCAGACCTCTGACATCATCGAGTACCTGGAGAAGCTCAGCAAAACATCTGTGCCTGATGGCATAGTGCAGTTCATTAAGGTAGGGTGTGGTGGGTAGTGTAGTTCATCAAGGTAGGGTGTAGTGCAGTTCATCAAGGTAGGGTGTAGTGGGTAGTGTAGTTCATCAAGGTAGGGTGTAGTGCAGTTCATCAAGGTAGGGTGTAGTGCAGTTCATCAAGGTAGGGTGTAGGGTGTAGTGCAGTTCATCAAGGTAGGGTGTAGTGGGTAGTGTAGTTCATCAAGGTAGGGTGTAGTGCAGTTCATTAAGGTAGGATGTAGTGTAGTTCATTAAGGTAGGATGTAGGCATGTATCAGAATCACTGCTAGCAAAATCCCCTGGCATGCACGAACACCCAGTCATACACAAATAGAATTGTCATATCAGGTTATATTTAGAAGTTAGTGTAAGTTTGAAGATAAAATAACTATTCAGACACA